>NW_007075221.1:225053-242563 GCF_000164805.1 Carlito syrichta
GAGGGGCGTCTGAGCAGCGGGCGCCCAGACACAAGGCGCCGGCCCGGGAAGTCGTTTCTCCCGTGTGCATCGAGGCGCGCCCTTTCCTGCCAGGGGACGTCGCGTGTGGGGCCGGCCTGGGGCGGGCAAGCCGCCCGGGTCGGGCGCGGGCCACTCTGCCGTCGCAGGGTCCGTGGGGCGGCCGTCACTGGCTGGGCAAGGAGTGAGCAGGCGGCGTGGTGCCAGCGTACCCCCTCCGAGGAGGGTTGTTGCCGGGAGGGGAGGCCCATGTGTCCTGAGCCAGCCTCGGAGATGTCCTCTAACGGCTTGACGTCTGTCCGGGGCCCTCGGCGCCATCCCCTGCAGGCCATCCCCTGCAGTCACCGGCGTGGGACCAGCCAGTCTTTGGTGACACCCTCTGAAGCTGTCACCTGCTGGGACCCCCGCTGGACTGAGTGCCCAGCTCTGCTGGACATTCCAGCCCCGGGGTGGGCCACTCTGTTAGAAAGTGTTGTCTAGGCCCAGTGTGGTGGTTCATGTCTGTAATCCCAGTGCTTTGGGAGGACCACTTGAACCCAGGAATTCAAGACCTGCCTGGACAACATAGCGTTGCCTCATCTCTTAAAAAAAAAAAAATCAGCTGGGCATGGTGGCGTGTGCCTGTAGTTTCAGCTACTTGGGAGGCTGAGGCTGGAGGGTCCCTTGAGGCCAGGAGTTCAAGGTTACAGTGCACTGTGACCGTGCCACTGTACTTCAG
This sequence comes from Carlito syrichta, assembly GCF_000164805.1. Taxonomy (NCBI): domain Eukaryota; kingdom Metazoa; phylum Chordata; class Mammalia; order Primates; family Tarsiidae; genus Carlito; species Carlito syrichta. Next base: position 225,790 of record NW_007075221.1, read on the forward strand.
CCTGGTGACAGTGAGACCCCCAACTCAAAAAAAAAAGAAAGAAAGAAAGAGAAAGAAAGAGCTTGCTTTATTAAACTGAAATCTGCCTTCCTCGACCATCTCTTAGTTGTTCCTCGTGTGATTTCCAGACTCCTCGGTGTCAGTTCAGGGCAATTCTGTACGTGGTTCTGGAACAGCTTGAGAGCTAAGGCCTGTGCTGAGAAATCCGGCATCTTCTGCAGACATTTGGGCATTGAGACGTTGTCAGTGTTCTTCTATGTTTTTCCTGAAATAAAGCATAACATTCTATGCAGAGAATAGGGACGGTTTTTGTGCTCTCTCTGAAAGTGTCCGTCTATATGATTGGATTAACTCTTTAACTCTTTGGTTTGGTCTCAAGCTGCAGGACTTCAGGCATGAGCCACTGCGCCCAGTCCTGTATTAACTTTTTATATATTATAGCAATGCTGGTTCATTTGAGTTTGAGGTAGATTTAAATTCCCAAGTCTTTTTTTTCTTCAGGATCTGTGTCAAGCAAGTTTTTAAAAATTTTGTTTTAGTTTTTAAATTTTTATCTATTTATTTTTTTGAGATGGGTTCTATGTTGCCCAGGCCAGTCTTGAACTCCTGGGCTCAAGCAATCTTTCCACCTCAGCCTCCCAAGTAGCTGGGATCCACCCTGCACTTTTTAAGTGGACATTTTCCCCCGCAAACCCAGGTCTTTATCTCTGTTCATCTGTTCATTCAAGAGTGGCTTTGGGTTCTTCACAGTGTACCTGACACTTAGCCAGGAGAGCTGACAATTAGTCTACTCTTTGCTCATTTATTCTCTTTTTGAGTTGGTGTCTCATTCCGTCGCCCAGGCTGGAGTGCAGTGACACGCTCACAGCCACCCCAGCGTCGACCTGCTGGGCTCCAGTGATCCTTCCGCCTTAGCTTTCCAAGTAGCCAGAACTAAAGGTGCGAGTTACCACGGTTGGCGAATTTTATTATATTTTATTGTAGAGACAAGGTCTCACCAAGTTGCCGGGGCTGGTCTCGAACCCATGGTCTCAAGCAATCCTCTCGCCTCAGCCTCCCAAAGTATGGGGATGACAGGCTGAACCACCAAGCCTGGCCTCGTTTATTATCTTAACTGAGTCCCTGGAGTTGTGTCATTCACAGATTTTGAAGGGTTCACCTGCTCTGACTCCCCCCTCATCGCTAGAATGTGGCACCTTGTGCTCCTTTGTTCTGCGGAAACCTTTGATGCTTCTGACTACCTTGTACAGACTCTGACTCAATACCAAGGAATATGAGTGACACGTAGCTTGCATTTGGGATTCTATCTATCATCTTGCTACAAAAATGCCGCTTTAAAATTTTTTCCCGTGCTTTGGGAGGCGAGGTGAGTGGATTGTCTGAGCCCGTGGGTTCAAGACCCGCCTGGGCAACTTGGTGAGCCCTCATCTCTACAGTAAATAAAAAATTAGCCGGGTGTGGTAGCGTGCGTCTATAGTTCCAGCTACTTGGAAGGCTGAGTTGGAAGGATCGCCAGAGCCCAGGAGGTCGAGGCTGCGGTGGCCGGGAGCGTGCTGCTACGCTCCAGCCTGGGCGACTGTGAGACTCCAACTCAAAAAGGAGGGGGGGGCAACTAGCCTCCGTCTTATGGGAGTAAATGTTTCTAGAAACGCCTTACCCAGTATGAACTAGAAACACACCAGGCATCTCTGTTCCTACGAGACACTGACCCGAGTTCCAGTTCTGGTTTTGTTTGTGCCTTGTGGCTGCTACAGTAACTCAGGAATGTCACGCTGCCTGATCCATACTAATCCATGTCGCTGGAGGAAATAACCAAGTCAAGGGGTTCCGAGGCCTCAGTGGATGCTGGGTGAGACTCTGGAAATTAACTGAACAGTTAATACATTACCTGACAACACACCGGTTGGTTGTTAAATCACGGCCATCATGTGCGTCAAGGGTTTTGTTACGATGAGGCTTTGAGGGAGCCACAGCTGTGTCTGCAAGCGTGGTTCCTAGCTCCCCATTCTGGTAAATGACACGGTTGATATCATTAGATAATGTTGCAGCTCTCATATTTCAGATGTCAGTCTTCTTTGATTTCGTTCTTCCACATACATACGCCCTACTCGTATAAAGCTAAGCTTCTGGTGTATTTGATTGTTGTGGCCATCATAAATAGGAAGACAAGACTCCGAAACTTGGCCCTGGACCACAAGGATACACTGATGTGATGATGAAACAGATATTTGCATTGAATGCTGTGTTTTTTTTTTTTTTAATTATTTATTTATTATAAAGATGTGGGGTACAATTGAGGGTTAGGTATATAAACACCAATTATGCAGGTACCTTTGTTGATGAAGTATGCCCCTCCCTCCCCTAGCAGGTTCCCTCAACTGCCAGTCCCACCCTGAATGCTGTGTTTCAAAACACAAGTAGTTTGAATGTTTCCTGGAGAAGTCTCTAAGAGGAATGTAGGTTTAGAGAGAGAGTTGAACTCGGATTTTGGCTCCTTGGTTGACTATTCCCACTGACCTGGCAGACATGACACTCTCTGTGTTTCATTCCGACCTCACTGACTGCAACATTTCACCCTCCTCTGCTGGTTCCTCAGTTAATATTGAGGGATCACTGGGTGCGGTGGTTCATGCCTGTGACCCCAGCACTTTGGGAGGCCAAGGCAGGAGGATTGCCTGAGCCCAGGAGTTCGAGACCAGCCTGGATAACACAGTGAGACCTCATCTCTACCAAAAAATTTAAAAAATTAGCAGGGTATGGTGACATGCGCCGGTAGTCCCAGCTACTCAGGAGGCTGAGAAGGGAGGATCGCCTGAGCCCAAGAGGTCAAGGCTGCAATGAGCCATGATCCTGCCACTGCACTCCAGCCTGGGTGACAGAGTGAGACCCTGACTCAAAAAAAAAAAAAAAATCAAGAAAAAATCATTGTGGCACCCTAGGACTCCGCCCTTGGCCTCGTCACCTGTGTCTAGTCCCTTGGTGGCCTTGATGGCCGGTTTGAAGCTCATGTCTTTAAATAGAGTCTTCCTGCCAACCACTCCCAAGGGTTCGCCTCCAGCCCAGACTCGGGAATGTCCAAATGTGAACTCCAGATCTTCCCTTCCCACCCTGCCCCCCAGCCTTCTCAGTTTGGTTGAGAGCACCTAAGAGCAGCAGTTTATAAGGTCAGAAAAGTGACAGGGGCCAGATCACGAAGGGGCTTGTAGACGCCTCTGTGGACTTTTGAGTTTTCTCCAAGATGGGGGAGACATTGGAGGGTTTGGCGCAAGAAGTGAAATTACCCAACATATTGTAAAGGGCTCACTCTGGCTGCTTTGCAGAGAACAGAGGGTCGTGGCACCCGGGTCTCTCCAGAGGGACCGGGTAGGGGGCTCCTGCCATGACCCAGGTGTGCGGTCACAGTAACTTTTCAGATTAGCTGCAGTGGAGTCAGTGGGAAGTGGTCAGGTTCTGGATGGGGAGGGATGGTAGGTGTGTAGAGGGTGGGGTGTGAGTTTTGAGTGCTATCAGACCACAGCAGAGAACCTGGAACCAAGGCCCAGCAGATCCAGGTCGAAATGAAGTGGATCCCAGGTGAAAAATGAGGCCAGTCTGGGGATCACTCGCTTTTGGATGTTGGCGTCGTGGGCCGGAGGCAGGTCTGAGGGCTGGGCCACACTGGACCTGACGGCTATAAGACATTCTGCTCTGTATATGTGTCCTTTCAAGAGAAGGACTGGATCAGGCTTTATGACTCCTTCACAATAGGTGTCCCTGTTGCCTCTGACTCCTGGGAGGGCGCAGGTAGGTTTCAGGACCGTGGCGGTCTGGACTGCTGCAGTAGCCACTTATCTGACTCCAGTTTGCTTTCCTTCACTCCTTTCTCTGTTTCCGGAGTGATCTTTCTAAATGCGAATCCGATGGTCTTATTCCCCTGTCTAAAAACTGTTTATAGCTTCCTAGTCTAACCAAGATAAAAACTCAGGCTCTCCTATGTAGCGTGCCGTGTTGTCTCAGACTGAGTTCCTGCCGCTCTCTGCCTGGCTGTGTCAATGACTTCTGTGCACCTGCAGAAACGCTCCAGCTGGCCACCACACAGGGCCATGCCTCCATACCTGGGCTCATATCGTCTGCCCTTTTGGAACACAATGTCTGCTTTTCTGTGCTTGGTCAACTCTCATTGCTAAGATACGTTTCCTTTAGGAAGCTGTGCCAGTTAGAATCGAACTTGGCGGCAAGTGACGAAATATAACAGTGGCTTTGCTGTTCCTCTGTAGTGAACACGGGAAGACAAGGCTATTCAGAGGTCCTTGGAGAGGAATATGAGACACTTCCACAACCTGCTCTTGGAACAGCTGTCATTTAACTGGGACTGGCAAATCCCAGCCGAATCGTTCTTGGATTTTGAGACTCTGGTATTGTTGCTGCCTGAGACATGCCTTCAGCACTAGGGAGTTAAATAGTCGCATGCTTTGGCTAGCTTTTGTTTCAAATTTTGTCTTGAGTCTTGCTTTAGACCCATTCATCAGCACCTGGATTCACTCAATGGCTGTTTGGTTCACATGCTAGTTCATTGTCACTTACTATGTATCTTCTGGCTTAAGCATCAGGGTTTCTGGAGGTGTTGAAGGGTAGACCAGTTCCCCTCTGTCACCCCCCGTGTTTGTGAGATGAGTTGCCCATAGCATCCATTCTTCTTTGCAGACATTCCTCATCGTGAGGGAGCTGCGGGCTAGTGTCAGGGTGGGTAAGGAGAGCGAGAGAGAGTGTGGTAAGTTGTTAGGCCAAGGTGTACCCAAGTGTCACAAGAGTCCAGAAGAAGGGCGTGTGACTGAGGTTCAGAGCTCAGGCAGAATCTCAAGAGGAAGTGGGGACCGGACTGAGGACTGAGAGACCCGGCAGACAGCAAGGAGCTCACGTGGGTGAGCCCGCTTGAGGGGAATGAAGGTTTCCACAATTTTCATCCACTCAGCCCACACCATCCCAAATAAATACACACGCAAAGAAAAAACAGTGCACTTGGTAGACAAACACTGTGTTATTACCCGTTCCCTAATCTCCACCACCCCACCCCACATTACCCCAAATGTGTAGCACCAGTTGCCCGATTTCCACGAGATTCCCACCTGGACTCCCACCAGAGGCTTCTGTAGGAAGGCTTGGTAGAAGTCCATTGTCACTGCGCTGTCTCCTTCAGCCACTCTGCTCCACCCCTCACCCCCATCCCTGCCAACTGCAAGCCGGCACCGTCCTTGAGCTCATCTAAAGAAAATGGTGAAGGCGGGCGGAGCTGAGGGGCAAGGCAGTGTTCAGGGAGGGTCGAGTGAGGGCTGGGAACGACTGCCACGGGTGGCTCGTGCTGTCACGTGGCCTGAAGAGTCTGCCGTGCCCCTCAGAATGACACTGCACGTCCTGGTGGTTAAGATAAAGTCAGGAGCAGCTTATTCCAGGCAGGGAGCTGTGGGCTTGGTCCCGGCGAGTCTTACTATTGTGAGGCTTCATTTTACTTGTCCACTTGGCTGAGGTCAGGGGTCCCCAGGTAGCTGGTAACATGTTATTTCTGGGTGTGTCTGTGAGGGTATGTCTGGAAGACGTTCCTGTTTGAGTCAGCAGACTGAGTAAACAAGGCCACCCTCATCAATGTGGGGGCCTACCCAATCCGCCGAGGACACAAAGAAAACCAAAAAAGGCAGAGGAAGGGTGACTTTCCGCTCTCTGCTGGAGACGGGACATCTATTCTAGTCTTCGAGACCAGCATTCCTGCTTCCTGGGCCTTTGAACTTGGACGGTACAAACACCAATGCCCCCACCCCCACCCCAGTCCTCAAGCCTTCGCTCTCGAGCTTTGGACTGAATGACACCACAGGCTTTCCTGGTGCCCAGCTCTCAGGAGGCAGAGTGTGGGATTTCTCGTCCACCATAATCATGTAAGCCAATTCCAACAATAACACACATGCTCTCACTCTCTCTTTTCTATTTCCTGCTGGTTTTGTTTCTCTGGAGAACCTTGATGAATACAGCGATGGTGAAGAAGGAACAGATTTGAGAGGTATTTTATCATTTGTTTTATAGAATTCGTTTCTTCTGATTATAAAAGAAAGACATGCTCATTCTACAACATTTGGAAAGCACAAAAATTATTTTTAAAAAACCCATTGAGCCGGGCTCGGTGGCTCAGCCTGTAATCCCGCGTCTTTGGGAGGCTGAGGTGAGTGGATTGCCTGAGCCCGCGGGTTCGAGACCCGCCTGGGCAGCGAGACCTCATCTCTACAATAAATCAAAAAATCAGCCGGGCGTGGTAGCGCACGCCTGTAATTCCGGCTACTCGGAAGGCTGAGGCGGAAGGATCGCCGGAGCCCAGCAGGTCGAGGCTGCGGTGGCCGGGAGCGGCCATTGCACTCCAGTCTGGGCAGCCGAGTGAGACTCCAACTCAGAAAAAAAACCAAAAAACCCATTGCCAGCAATTTCAATATCTGGGATAAGACCTGCTCACATTGTAGAATATTTTTTCCAGCACACTTTTTGCACACATTCAGATGGATTATATTGTATATCATCAGTGTTCGACTTATGTTCAGTACTTTTTATTGTGATAAAATAGACTTTACACGGAACTTGCCATTTTAACCGTTTTTAAGTGTTCAGTTTTGGGACATTAAGCACATTCACATGATGCGTTTTCCTAGCACTTCCTGAGCTCTTTCTATTTGTCGACATGGTCCTCCTTTAATTCAAGGAAATTGTCTTTAAAGAAAAGGAGGATGGTTGTGGGGCTCATGCCTGCCACCCCAGCACTTCAGGAGGCCAAGGCAGGAGGATCCCTTGAGGCCTGGAGTTCAAGACCAGCCTAGACAACACAGCAAGGTCTTGTCTCTAAAAAAAGAAAAAGTCAGCCAGGCATGGTGGTGCATGCCTGTAGTCCCAGCTACTTGGGAGGCTGAGGCAGGAGAATTACTTGAACCCAGGACATTAAGGCTGCGGAGAGCTGTGATTGTGCCACTGCAATCCAGCCTGGGCAAGAGTGAGACCCCAACTCAAAAAAAAAGGACAAAGAAAATTGTCTTCTAGCATATCTTGATTATTTCTTTGGTTCTATGTTTTGCATGTGCAAGTGTGTGTGTGTGTGTGTGTGTGTGTGTGTGTGTGTGTGTGTGTGTGTGTGTTTTAATCGACAAGCTACAACTTGCATCTACATTCTGAGGAGGGTGCAGCAGTCTGGGGTCTAGTGGCTTCTCTAATCTTACCTCCAGGGCTGCTTCAGAATTTCAGTCTTGGTTCAATAAGGATGAAGTGCTTTGTTTTGGAGAGAGCTCAGCAAAATGCTCTGTGGGTAAACCAAGGACTTAGTGGAATGCAAAGGGCTTTGGGTGGCCTGCACAAACAACCGGGGCCCCTGTGGTAAGAGTGAAGACTGCAAGCCAACACGCCCTTGCTTTCCAGGTCACCTGCGGAGAAAGAAACATCGTCTCTCAACAGAGGATCGTGCGTGTATTGGATGACGCATGCCTTCTGGCATCTGGAACTTGATGGCCTCGTCTCTGTCTTAGGGCCAAAAATCTAGACAGTGGGCAAGAGATCAGACGCGAGCCAATCTTTCACAACAGCACTGGAGAGAACATCTCAACACTCCATCACCAGGCAGCAGCCTGGAGGGGAAGGCGAGGAGACTGGACACGTGATGATGTGAGCGCCGAGGGGGCTGAGGCTGGGGCTTGCTACCAGGAGACCTCAGGCTTGCTCAGTGCTGGTCGCGTGTCTGTGGCTTGACTCTACGCAGGATGTTTCCCTCCTGGGACTCGGATTGAAACTGATTTTCAATTAGGTGCTTATTTTGATCTTCTAGTTTTCTTGGTTTTGCTAGGTTGTTAGAAAGTCAATTTAATACTGGCTGTATACATTGACTCACTCTTTCATCGATCATGATAACACAAACCTTAAATACTTGTTTGCTGCAGAGATAATTAATTACAAGGAGGACCCTCCCCAAAAAATGGAATTATCATTTGGAGGGTGGCCCTTTGTACTATATAGCCTGCTAGGGAATTGTTCTAGGAGCCCATCAGTGCCCGTGTCCCAGCTAGTGTTGTTGGGAGAGTCTGCGTTCGGCTTCAGTGAAATTTTTTTGGAGATTCTTTCAACGCATTTGCCCATTTCATGATGGGTGATTGACAAGTGCACCTGCCCATGTTGCGCTGAGTGTTCAGCAGTTTTTGACCCAAAACGACACGGCCTTGGTACCCCACCCTCCCTATTCACCCAATCTGGCCCAGAGTTACTTTTGGTTTTTGTTTCCCCAGATGTAAAAAGTCCTTAAAGGGAAACGTTTTTCCTATGTGGAAGAGGTGAAACAAAAAATGGCAGAGCATTAAAAGGCATCGAAGTTGATGAGTTCAGAAATTGTTTTGAGCAGTGGAAAAAGCATCTCAGTAGGTGTATTGCACCCAACAAAGAGTACTTTGCAGGTGACTAAAGTTTAAACATGTAAAAAATAAATACAGAATTTTTAATAAATAAGTTTCAGGTTTTTTGGGGTCCTCCTTCATATTTTAACTATATTTATACTAGAGGGATAGAAACAATATGTTTTTTTCTCTTTTTAAAATAAGAACTAAGACTGAGGCCAAGTGTAGTAGTTCACGCCTGTCATCCCAGCACTTTGGGAGGCCAAGGCAGGAGGATTGCTTGAGCCTAGGAGTTCCAGACCAGTCCGGGCAACATAGGAGGCCTTGTTTCCACTGGACCTAGTCCCAGCTACTCAGAAGACTGAGATGGGAGGGTCACGTGAGCCTGGGAGGCAGAGGCTGCACCTGGGTGACAGAGTAAGACACTGACTCAAAAAAAAAAAAATGGGGGCAGGGGCAGATATTTATCTCTGGATCTTCTTCTTGTATATGTGTATGAACTTAGAGGTAGAGATTTTTCTGAATAAAAATGGGGTCATGCCATAGCTTCTTTGTCAGGTACATTTTTTTTTTTTTTTTGAGTTGGAGTCTCACTCTATTGCCCAGGCTGGAGGGCAGTGGCACACTCAAAGCCACCCCAGCGTCAACCTGCTGGGCTCTGGCAATCCTTCCGCCTCAGCCTTCCAAGTAGCCAGAACTACAAACGCTCTACTACACCCGGCTAATTTTTGTTTTTTTGTAGAGATGAGGTCTTGCCAAGGTGCCCAGGCTGGTCTCGAACTTGTGGGCTCAGGCAATCCCCTTACCTCAGCCGCCTAAACTGCTGGGATGTCAAGCTTCAGCCATGGCGCCCAGCCCAGATGCTCTTTTAACTCACCGTGCCACAGATGTCTCACTATGTGAATAAATTTGGAATTAAATTATCACTTGTGTAACCAACCCCTCTCTGCTGGATTGTTAGATTACTTTCAATTTCTCCCACCACTATAAATAACACCGTGTGAAATATTCTTCTATGTACATATATATGCCCTGTTTCTGTTCTATTTTCTCAACCACTCTTTAAAAAAAATCTTTTAGGTTATTGCCAACATTTTCCTACTACTATAAATCATTGTTGATACACATCTTGCACGTACATCTTTGTCCTCTGCTTCATTATTTTCTGAGGATAACTTCCTTGTAGTAACCTCACTGGTCACCCATTGGTCAAAGGGCATGTAAAACTTTTGGATCTAGCCGGGCTCGGTGGCTCAGCCTGTCATCCCAGCACTTTGGGAGGCTGAGGCGAGTGGATTCCCTGAGCCTGTGGGTTTGAGACCAGCCCGGGTAACTTGGCAAGACCTTGTCTCTACAATTAAAAAAAAAAAAATAGCCAGGCGTGGTAGCGTGTGCTTGTAGTTCTGGCTGCTTGGAAGGCTGAGGCAGAAGGATCACCTGGGCCCAGCAGGTCAACGCTGGGGTGGCCAAGAGCATGCCACTGAGCTCCAGCCTGAGTGACGGAGTGAGTTTCCAACTCAACAAAACAAAACAAAACAAAACAAAACTTGTGGATCCATATTGCCAAATGACCCTATAAAAAGGTCCTGCCAGTTTGTAGTTATGACCCGTATGTGAGGATTCTGCTATCACCCAACTCGGCCTTACTGGGGTTTAGGAATATTTTAAAACTGATTAGGTATACTTTGTGAATGGATGTTAGGCTTAGCCACAAACAACACGGTTTCTCTAAGGAAGTGTGTCCCACCTAAATGGACTTTCCCCATGAGTCTCTGGTCACCTGGGAAAAACACTCTGGAATCTTACATTAACACCATTCATTAGAAGTTGTGCCAAAGCCCTGCTGGTTGGTTTAACGGCCATGCACCAAAGGGCACACACAAAAAGCGTCCTCTTGGAGGGAGTCTTGCTTCACGCAACCTTGTAGCAACATTATCAAGTTGTTCTAGGGGACATTTATCAGGGATTAACGGGGTTAACAGTGGCATTTAGAGCGATCCCCAAGACCCTCTGGAAAGGTTCAGGGAGGGGGACTAACTGATGGGGTCCCTCCAAATATGGCTTTTCATCCAGCAAATTATATTTAGACACCCGGCACTAGAAATATGTAGACACATTGGAGAGAGTTCAGAGAAAAGCTGTAAAAACGACGAAGGGAACGGAAGGACAGATTTACGAGGAGAGATTAAAGAAACCAAAAACACAGTACCGGGACCCAGAAATGACTTCATGATAGCCAACAGCGGATGTCTGAGAGGCGTCACCTGCCAAAGTGAGATGCTCAGCTGGGTACCCAAAACACGAGCCGTGGTGGTGAGGTGAGGTGGAAGGGAGAACCGGATTTGCTAATTCATTCAGGGGTGTCTCTAGAGAGTTCTCTGGGAACATTCAGCACCAGACAGCACTTGGCCCCCAAGGACAGGATTCTAGAGGAAAACAGGAAGTCGTCTCACTAGTGAGATCATACCATACACCGGAGTCCATTGGGGACCGGCTGAAGACACCATGTGGGCCCCAAGGGAAGGTCACACAGCTCATTGCTGCTTCGTTTCCTGACTTCGGCGCCTCTTGACATTGGCAAGTGTAATGGGCCGGGCAGATGCTTTTCCAGCTAATCTCCCAGGCTCCTTAGATGCCTGCTTGAAGCCGCCTAGGAGGACAGAGGAAGGAGGCCCGCAGCCAGGGACGGAGGCTACCGGCCCGAATGGACTCTGTTTTGGGGTCCCACCTACTTCCTTCTCACCAAGCATAGCCATTGAACTGCAGTGCGCACGTTTGCCCCTCGGTTCAAAACTGTGTGGACACTCATGATCACAAGAAGAGACAGTTTCAAACTCTCCCTTAAGCTAGGGTGTGAGCTGCTCGCTTTTCTATATGTTTCTCAAGATTGGGAAAAATCAAGCAGTGACAAACACCACGGCAGGTGGCGGTGGGAGGAAGGGAGGGCATGGGCAGGGCAGTCTCAGGAGGCTATCAAAGGAGAAGGTGAGCAGTGGAAGAAGCATCTCGACTGCTGTATCGTTGGTCAGGCTCGGTGGCTCTGACTGGAATCCCAGCACTTTGGGAGGCCGAGGTGAGTGGGTTGCCTGATCCCGTGGGTTCGAGACCAGCCTGGGCAACTTGGAGAGACCCCCGTCTCTATAGTAAGTAAAAAATTAGCCGGGCGTGGTAGTGCGCACTTGTAGTTGCAGCTACTTGGAGGGCTGAGGCAGGAGGATTGCCAGAGTCCAGCAGGTCGACGCTGGGGTGGCCGTAAGTGTGTCACTGCACTCCAGCCTGGATGACAGAGTAAGACTATGACTCAAAAGTAAAATAAAATAAAGGGGGTATATTGCATCCAACGGAGAGTACTTTGCAGGTGAGTAAAGTTTAAACATGTAAAAATAAATACAAAATCTTTTATTTTTGAGTTGGAGTCTCCGTAACCCAGGCTGGAATGCAGTGGCATGCTCAAGGCCACCGCAGCCTTGACCTGCTGGGCTCAGGCGATCCTCCTGCTTCAGCCTTCCAAGTAGCTGGAACTATAGACGCACGCCACCACACCCGGCTAATTTTTGTGCTTTACTGGAGAGATGAGGTCTCGCCAAGTTGCCCAGGCTGGTCTTGAACCCCCGGGTTCAGGCAATCCTCTCGCCTTGGCCTCCCAAAGTGCTGGGATTAGAGGCTGAACCACCGTGCCCGGCCCAGACTTTTTTATAAATCAATTCCAGGGATTTTGGAGGTACCCCCTTGTATTTTAACTATATTTAAAGGGGGCCGTGATGAGCTGTGAGCCCATTAATCAAGTTCACAGGCCAGCGCACTCCCGAACTGTGACTTGGGGGCCAGAGGGCATCACAGATGGGTGAGAATCAGACTCCCTTTACGTGAGACCCAGGGCCCCGTCCACCCACAGATGTGGATGCATCCCACCAAATGCCAGCAGCTCTTCCAGAACATAGCACGGCCCGTGGGGAGCCAGAGAGGAGTTTCACTGCCCTGGGGACACTGGCACTGGCTCACCGAGCAAAGGTTGGGGACAGCACAGGCATGCCTGGGATTGCACAGCCATGATGACGCCACCCCCTCTGCCACCATGAAGCAGACACTGTGAGCAGGCCGATGGCTGTGGGATGCAGAGTCCCGGGACAGGAGCGGCAGAAGAGATTTCCAGGGAAAGAGACGGCCCCCACCCACACTCATACCCAGGAGACAGCCAAGGGGAGGTGGGAATCAATTCCCTAAAATTTATAATCCCAGCTGGGTGCGGTGACTCAACCTGTCATCCTAGCACTTTGGGAGGCTGAGGCGGAGGATTGTCTAAGTCTGGGAGTTCGAGACCAGCCTGGGCAACTTGGTGAGACCTCATCTCTACAATAAATCACAAAAACTAGCCGGGTGGCATGCGTCTGAAGTTCCAGCTACTTGGAAGGCTGAAGTGGAAGGATCACCTGAACCCAATAGGTCAAGGCTGCAGTGGCCATGAGTGTGCCACTGCACTCCAGCTTGGGCGACTGAGTGAGACTCCAACTCAAAAAAAAAAAGAAAAGAAAAGAAAAAGAAAAAAGAAGGGCCGAGCATGGTGACTTAGCCCATCATTCTAGCACTTTGGGAGGCCGAGGCGAGAGGATGCCTGAGTCTGGGAGTTCGAGACCAGCCTGGGCAACTTGGCGAGACCTCGTCTCTACAATAAATCACAAAAACAAGGTGGGCATGGTGGTGTGCATCTGTAGTTCCAGCTACTTGGAAGGCTGAGGTGGGAGGATCGCCTAAGCCTAGCAAGTCGAGGCTGCGGTGGCTATGAGTGTGACACTGCACTTCAGCCTGGGTGACAAAAGTGAGCCTCCAACTCAAAAAATGAATAGATAAATAAAATGCGTAACTCCCAGACTTGGGCTCAAGCTTGTGGATCTGGGGCACCCAGTTGTCCGGCTCCTGCCTGGCCATCCTGGTGGACAACAGCGTGAGTGTTGGTTCCATGAGCTTGGTCACCTCTCTCCCAACTCCTGGCGCTGGACACACTGGGCTGGGCTCCTGGGTGTGAGTGTGGGTGGGGTCCTCACAGCACTTCTCCACTCCTGGACAGAGTGCGAAGAGCCAACTCCTGGGGGGCTGAAACCTGGCCAGGAGGCTCCTGGCAGGAAGGCCAGGGGATGAACCTTGTGCAGTCTTCTTAGTTTTCCCATTGGTCAAGAGGAAGTTACCTATCCAGGCCCTGGTGCCTGTCTGCGATCACCTGACTTATACTCGGCAGTGGACAGGATGGGTTCGGGAAGCCGGTGCTCAGCCCGAGAACACAGATGCAAGAGAACATCTCGCTCTGTTGTTCAGGCCTTTGGGCCTCAGCGGACTGCCCTCGGGCTCTCTCAGAGTCAGATAAGTGCCTCTTGCATCAGACCCCTGTGCACCTGAGGACATTGCCTGCAGGTCACAGACAAGATGGGAGAAAGGGCCACTCGGCTTCCAGGGATGAGCTATGCCCGTCCTTTTGTCCAGCTTCCTTCAAGGGGTGGACAGAAGCATATTTGGTGAACCAAAGTGTCCCCATTCAGCCTCAGTCCACAGCTGATTGAGGCGAACTTAAGCTCTGCAGATAGCAGATTTTAAGAATACTTGTAGGGACCAATACCTGTGTGTAATGAATGTAAGAAGTCAGGACATTCAGTCTATTTCATCCTGACTCTGAGATGCAGGCCTGGCCTCTTCACTGTTTTGGGACTCAGCTTCCTCATCGACAAATTCCTCAAAAGACTGGATTAAATTATCTCTCAGGAAAGGCCCTTCCAGTGTTTTTAGTTGATCCATGAATGCATTTCTGAGGTGCTGGGTGGTTCTGATTTTCTTCCTTTTAAAATTTTTCATAAAGAAAAATATGCTGATTTTTTTTAAATCAGAGTCTCACACTGTTGTCCAGACTGGAGGGCAGTGGTACACTCATGGCCACCACAGCCTCGACCTGCTGGACTCAGGCAATCCTTCTGCCTCAGCCTTCTAAGTAGCTGGAACTACAGGCTTGCGCCACCATGCCCGGCTAATTTTTTGATTTATTGTAGAGACGAGGTCTCACCAGTTGGTCTCAAGCAATTCTCTCACCTTGGCCTCCCGAAGTGCTGAGATGACAGGTTTGAGTCACCACACGCAGACTTAATTTTTCATAGGAAAAATATGTTAGTTTTTTGTAGAGAAAAATATGCTGTCCAGGCTGGTCTCAAGTTCCTGGCCTCAAGTGTTCCTCCCACCTTGGCCTCCCAAAGTGTTGGAATTTTAGGTGTGAGCCACTGTGCCTGGCCCCGATTTTCTGAAAGGTCTTGGAGTCAGCCACATATCTGTTTCTGTATAGACTTGGGAGAATTCAGCTCTGCGAACCTGCAGTCATAGAGAACAAGTCTTTAGCTTGAGGGTCAGCTCAGCCTCTGAAATCCCCCCTTCCTTTTCCTCTACCTCTGGGCTTACCCTGCATGATACGATGGGGCTCGAAGGAGGTGACACCCTGTGAACAGGAATGTCTTTGGCTAAATGACAGTGGCAGAGCCTGGCGGGTTTGATGGGGTTTATGTCCCCTGAGGTGTGTTCAGAGAGGAGGCCACGGTGACCTGGAGGGGCAGTAAGGAGATCCAGTGCCCACGGCGGAAGAGCCCGTCTCCACAGAGCTGCGGCCTCACTCCAAGGCTCGCGGCTCTGGGGTGATGGTACGTGCCTTGAGGAGACCAGAACTGTTTTGTGGTCAGGTCTGCCGCACACCTCTAGGCAATGCTGGTGCTGCCATCAGGGGCACCCACTTGGAGGCTGTGGCCTCCATTTCTTCTCCTTCACTCTCACCGAGGGGGACTCAGGGTAGGGGGGAAGCCAGCCCACAAGGGATGGTGGAATTTACTCTCTGATAAGGCCGACTTAGGTCCAGGAAGCCAGCGTGGAGTTTTTCGTGGGCACAGCTGGCTCTGAATTCCGAGTCAGAAAAATCAGGAGCTGGATTTTCTGAAACCCAATTCTTCGACCTATGAAGTGTTTTTGAGGCGTTTGAGAGATCTGAAAAGCATGCGGTTAATGTACTTCATGGTCCTTTGTGGAAGGAGACAGACACATTCCCAGGAGGGATCAAGATTATGTGGGGCCGGGCGTGGTGGCTCAAGTCTGTCATCCCAGCACTTTGGGAGGCTGAGGCGAGGGGATGGCCTGAGCCCACGGGTTCGAGACCAGCCCGGGCAACTTGGCGAGACCTCATCTCTACAATTAACCAGGTGTGGTAGCACGTGCCTATAGTTGCGGCCACTTGGAAGGCTGAGGCGGAAGGATCGCGGGGCCCAGCGGGGTGACACTGGGGTGACAGTGAGTGTGCCACTGCACTCCAGCCTGGGCGATGGAATGCAACTCCGACTTAAAAAAAAAAAAAAGAAAAAAAAGAGTGTGTAGGTGGGTACGTGGGAACTCTTTGATCAATTTTTCCGTAAACTTAAAATTGATTTAAACAACAAATATACATACAAAAAACAGGCTGGGCACTGTGGCTTATGCCTGTAGTCCCAGCTACTCGAGAGGTTGAGCCCAGGAGGTCAAGGCTGTAGTAGCCGTGATCGTGCCACTGCACTCCAGCCTGGGCAACAGAGTAAGATCCTGACTCAAAATAAAAATTAAAAAAAGTTCTATTAGTTAAAAAAAAATGCTGCAATCGGTGCAGAGGCGTTCACTTCAAAAACTACCAAATATGTGTATGTGCCCCTTTTCCAGTGACTGGGACAATAATCATCTTATAGTTTAAAAAAGTAGTAAGTTCTGTGTCAAAAAAAGAGTAAAGGGAGGGGTCGTGGCCAGCCTGGCTGGTGGTGGGGCCCCTGGGGCAGAGACGAGCCACGAGGCTGACACATGCGTGGTTCGACAACGAGGTTCCCGAACCGTCCCAGAAAAAGTGCTCCATACATCATTGCTGGATCTCACTACAGTCACCTTCCAAGTCCTCCTCTTGGAAAGCTATAAACTGACACCAGTACCTAGTCTACCCATCAAAACAATTTTGGAACTCTTTTTCTAGAATGACCATCAGAACTGTCGTCGGATTACCCTTGATGTTCCGAATGTCTCAAATGTCTTCCTGTCAATATTTTCTTTACCTTTGGGTAAAGAGAAAAGTCACTGGGGGCCAGACCAGGTGAGTAGGGAGGGTGTTCCAATACAGTTAGTTATTTGTTGACTGACTGAAAACTCACTCACAGACAGTGCTGTGTGAGCTGGTGCCTTGTTGTGAGACAAGAGCTCCTTTGGGACCATTTTTGCACATGCCTTTCTCATGCCGAGATTTTCAGTTAAGGTGTTTCTGTTTGTCGATGTTTATTTGGTCTGCTGTGCTTCTCACAGTCAGCCTATGATTTTTTTTTTTTTTGAGTTGGAGTCGCACTCTGTCGCCCAGACTGGAGTGCAGT
>NW_007075221.1:242647-258613 GCF_000164805.1 Carlito syrichta
CCAGGTGGGTTTTGAACCCGCGGGCTCAGGCAATCCACTCACCTCAGCCTCCCAAAGTGCTGGGATTACAGGCTGAGTCACTGAACCCAGCCCAGACTATGATTTTGGCACACAATTCGATGATTTTTTACAATGTTTTCGTCAGTACTTCTTGTTACTGGCCGTCCTGACTTCTCTTCCTCAGTTATGCTTTCTTTGCCCTCAGAAAAGCATTTAATCCATTTGTACACTACTGTTCTCTTCATGGCATTATCCCTATAAACTTGGACTGCCACGTCCCTGATTTCACTTCCACTCTTGCCAAGTTGAACAAGATGTTTAATGCTTGTTCGTTGCTCTAATTTAAGTTCCAACATTCTTGTGACGGCACACAAAAACCTGCAACCACAATCATGAACGCCACTCAGAAAGACACCACCCCACGTCAACACAAACACGGCTGTGAGACAGTGACATGCCAAGGTGATGAAACCTTCCCGAGTTGTTTGTTCAGTGCTGCCAAGGTCAGCACCTGGCGGCAAGTTCGCAAACTTAATTGTCAGGTCTCCTCGTAGATACTTGATAAGAATAAAATGAATGTCCTGATGGCAGAGTGGGTGAAGCCGTGGACCATTTCTGCTGGGACCTTGGGTCTAACACTCTGCCTCGAGTGATGCTCTGGTACAGGCTGTCTCCAGGGACCAGGATGCTCCCGGCCCGTCACCCACTCCATCTCTAGACTCTTTAGAGAACAACACCCGGCTAAACTCTTCCTTGGAATCTCCGAAGGCAGATAAGCCAGACTTTTTTTACTTAGGGTTTTGCTGTCAATTGTAGGGGAATGGGAGCAAATGAGAATGCCTTTCTTTAAGTTGCTAGGATATTGCAAAATTCTTAGGGCCCTGACCCTGGAAAGGGGTTCTTTGGTTCCCAGCGACTGGGGTTTCCTTATGGCCACATTGCCTTTCTCACTCTCTAACATGACATTGTCCTTGATTGTTTTCTGAACAGAAATTCCTGAAGAGAAGGCTGCCCTTGTTTTATTCACGCTCTATCTGCAGGACTGAGAAGAGGGTCTCCGTAGGGAGGGTGCTCTGGTTGGAGAAGGGACATATGGAAACCCAAGAGTCAAGCCAGTTTGGAGAAGAAATTTGGGCCTGGCTTCATGGCTCAAGCCTCGAATCCAAGCGCTTTGGGAGGTCAAGGCGGGAGGATTGCTTCAGTCCAGGAATTCAAGACCAGCCTGGGCAACAAAGCTAGCTTTGTCTCCGCAAAAATATTAAAAAAAAAAATTAGCTGGGTGTGGTGGCATATACCTTTAGTCTCAGCTACTTGAGAGGCTGAGGAGGGAGAATCCCCTGAGCCCAGGAGGTCAAGGCTGCGGTAAGCCGTGATCATGACACTGCACTCCAGCCTGGGTGACAGAGCAAGACCCTGACTCAAAAACAAAAGAAATCTAGCTAGACTCAGTGGCTCAACTTGTCATCCCAGCACTTTGGGAGGCCAAGGAGAGGGAACTGCCTGAGCCTGTGGGTTTGAGACCAACCTGGGCAATTTGGCAAGACCGCATCTCTACAATAAATAAAAAAATTAGCCGGGCATGGTGGTGTGTGCCTGTAGTTCTGGCTACTTGGAAGACTGAGGTGGAAGGATCGCTGGAGCCCAGCAAGTTGATGCTGGGGTGGCTGTGAGCGTGCCACTGCACTCCAGCTTGGGCGACGGAGTGAGACTGACTCAAAAAAAAAAAAAGAAATTTGAATCTGAGTCAGAGATGTTGGTGAAATTCAGACACGCCCAGCAGACAGTTGGAAATATGCATTCATTGACCCCGAAATTCTCCCCTGAGCAGCTACTGTGCCCCAGCCACGATGTGGGTGCTTTAGGTGCAGACTTGGCTTTCAGCCACAGGTGTCCCAGGAATAGAACCTCCAGATCACGTTCTCTGCTGACTTCCGCTTTCTGGGTGGGTTGGACCAAACCCCTTGACCTCTCTTGGTACAAAGCAGAGTCGCCGACACTCCACCTGCTCCCCAGGGCCGTTGTCGGGATTAGCCGGCATTTGTAGCGCGCTTTGAGATCCTGAGATGAAAGGTCTCCTGCTTCTGCCAACTTGCATGATTACAGCAGTGTGGTGGGGCCGATGACTGACAGCTGACGCAGGACTTTGAAGATGAAAAGAGACAGGTCTCCTTAGGATTTCGCTTACCTCCTGGGCAGCGCTGACCTCCGGGTGCATGTTCCCTGAGCCTTTCTGATCCCCCTGATATTCTGTGTCTTTTTCTTGTCCTTCTCAAGAAGATGCACTGGCATTCGGAGTTTTGTTTTGCATGGTTTCCAAAAGAAATGTCCCAGACGGCATCGTGCATTATAGAAACACAACTTCAGGCTGGGTGTGATGGCTCAAGTCTGTCATCCCAGCACTTTGGGAAGCTGAGGTGAGGGGATTGCCTGATCCTATGGGTTCGAGAACAGCCTGGGCAAACTTGGTGAGACCTCATCTCTACAATGAATAAAAAAAAGTTGGTCGGGCGTGGTAGCACACCCCTGTATTTCCGGCTACTTGGAAGGCTGAGGTGGAAGGATCTCCGGAGCCCGGCACATCGACACTGGGGTGGCCGTGAGCATGCCACTGCACTCCAGCCTGGGCGACGGAGTGAATCTCCAACTCAAAAAAAAGAAAAAAGAGAAACACAACTTCAGTGAGCCAAAGGCCAAGAGAAGAAGAGGAAGGCTCAGATTAGATTTTCCTCTGACGCGCTCATTCCTGGATTTATGTCACCGGTTGTTGGGATCAGTGAACTATACCAAAAGACAGAGCCACTCCGTCGTCAAAATAAAGCCAAGTAGTAGCCAACCCCGAGTGTGGCTTGTGGCATCAGTGTGTTGGATATTAGACTTAGAAAACATGTTCATAAGCAAAGTCTCTGAGGACATGTTAAACTGCCTCTTAGGCCAAGTGCAGTGGCTCACGCCTGTAAACCCAACATTTTGGGAGGCGGAGGCAGGAAGATTGCCTGAGCCTAGGGGTTCGAGACCAGCCTGGGCAACTTGGTGAGACCTCATCTCTACAATAAATAAAAAAGCTATCCAGGAGTGGTGGTGTGCGCCTGTAGTTCCAGCTCCTTGGGAGGCTGAGGAGGAAGGATTATGTCAGCTCGGGAGGCCAAGGCTGCGGTGAGCCGTGAGCGTGCCACTGCATTCCAACCTGGGCGACAGGTGGGACCCCAACTCAGAAAAGCAAAGCAAAACCTGCCTCGTGTGAAGGACAGAACACGTGCCTGCCTCCTGTACTTCTCCAGAGGCTTTTTGACCTCTGAAGGCCCATCTCTGGGGGCAGAAAGAGCACCCCTGGTACTGTGCGTGGGACTGCCCCAACCTCTTCCTGGGTTCTCAGGACATGGGTGAGGAGGGGCAGCCGTCCCCGGAATGTGCTGAAGCAGGGCCACGCCTTGGAGGGGGATTGGGGTCTGGGGCTGGGGCCTGTGGTGGCCTGTAGGGGTCCACCCTAGAAAGTCTCACTGGAAAAACACAATGCGTGTGCAAAGCCCGCTTGGGACAGAACATCTGAGATGGACGTTAATGGCATACAGAAGAGTCTATGGTGTGGGACCCTCAGTCTTCCTCCTACCCCGCCTTCAATGTGGGGTCCAGGGCCACTGCCCAGCTTGTCCTACCCAAGGGACAGGCCTGCACGGGAGGGTGCAGGGTCTAGGTGGTGGCGGCCATCTGATCTCCACGGGGCGAGAGGTTTTGCGGCACACAAGTATGCAGCGTTCCTTATCTGGACAATCTCCGAGTCTGATCTTGGTTAGATTCAGGAGAAATCTACAAGGCCAGAGGCGTTTTCAATTTCTTAATGCCAGAAGGGAAGTCAAGCTTACCTAGATCGGCTCTTTCAAAACTGGACTGGAGGACAGAGATCATTTACTTTGTTGGCTGGATCTTGGTCCTTCCCCTCTTCCCAAACCTCTTTCTACTTAATTTACTCAAGTCTAAGAGTCTGGCTCTGTCGCCTGGGATGGAATGCAGTGGGGCCATCATGGCTCACTGCAGCCTCAAAGTCCTGGGTTCAAGGGATCCTCCTGCCTCAGTCTCTTGAGTAGCTGGGTCTACAGCACACGTACCACTATGGCCGGCTAATTAAAAAAGAAAAATTGCTTTTTGTAGATGTGGGTTTCACTATGTTGCATGGGCTGGTCTTGAACTTCTGGTCTCAAGCAATTCCCCCCCTCCACCCCCGCTTTGGCCTCCCAAATTGCTGGGATTACAGGTGTGAGCCACTGCATGGCCCAAGAGTCTCTTTTCATTGTATTCTTTCGGAGAGTGTACACTAGTTAGTATCAGCCAGGGGGCAGGGCATGCTTTCACTGATAAGCTGTCCCACCTTCTAGCTTATTTACAGGTGAATGAAAAACACAATGCCTATGCAATTTAAGTCAGCAACGACAAAAACAGCGTCTTTCTGAGGTCTGTTTCTGGGACTTTCTGTCACTGTTTACAACTCTCTGTGGGGCTGAGCTTCAAGTAACTGCTGCAATTCTTTCCTTGCTATGGTGCACAAGCATTTCTGGCCAGAACAATTCGCTCGAAAGGACCGGGACTGCCTGCCAAGGGGAGGAAGCTCCCGGGTGGGGGCGGTGGGGAGGGGAGGTCTCAGAAGATAGTTTTCATCTTTTAGTTCAAAGTCTTCTAGCAACTCACGGGCAGGTGGGCCATTCTGTAACATAACGGAGTTTCCATTTCTAAACAGTGATGTCACAACACAGTAGTTGGGTCCAAAATTCGGTCCCAGCGGGTCCCGTTTCTTGGTAGTTATTTTAAATGGCACAACTGAGCTTTATTGGGTTGGGGAATGGTTCCCTCTCTCCATCTCGGGTTCACAGAAGTCCCAGGATTGCTTGTGACGGCCGCCTTGTGAAAACGCCACCATCTTTGAAGAAAATATTGTTCAGCGTTTTATGGTGTATCTTTTCTCAGTATTTGCGTTCATATATTGCTCTGGAGTTGAGTGATTTTTAAGCACAGTTTCGCTCTCTCGTTGTGATTATGTTATCTTTATCATTCCTGAAGATTATATAGAAAACTCTCAGTACTTTTTTATATATCATGTCTTTGTTATGTCTGACTCTAATTTTATCCAGGGGCGACTGTGGTTTTTGATGAGTTTAAATCACAGGAGGACATGTGCCAAGTTAAAGGCTTGTTGGTAGTTTTTTTTCCCCAGATGCTGGGTATTTTTACCCATCTCCTCTTACTGAGGAGAAAGATTTTTTAAAATAAGAATGTACATTTGAAATTATTATTTTTTTTTCTTTTCTTTTTTTTAATTTTTTTTTGAGTTGGAGTCTCACTGTCGCCCAGACTGGAGTGCAGTGGCTGCTCCCAGTCACCGCAGCCTCGACCTGCTGGGCTTTGGCGATCCTGCCGCCTCAGCCTTCCCGGTAGCCGGAATTTCAGGCACGTGTTACCATGCCCGGCCGATTTTTTCATTTATTGTAGAGATGAGGTCTCGTCAAGTTGCCCAGGCGACTCGAACCTGCGGGCTCAGGCATTCCACTCACCTCAGCCTCCCAAAGGTGCGGGATTACAGGCTGAGCCACTGAGCCCGGCTTTGACTTCTGAAAAAGCCAAGAACGCTGCAGTGGGGAAGGGCTGGGCACTGTTTGCAAGAGAAACAGAACAGCCTTGAAGTTTTCAATCAGCGGGCTTAGCTCCGCCCTCTGGGGCCAGGCAGAGCACATTTCATTTTGCTGCAATGGGATGGCTTTCTAAAAATAGGAAGAGTTTCTCTCTCCCCTCACTCCAGGCCCCTTCCACGCCCAGGCTGGTCTTCTCCAAGTCACGCGTTTCCTGTCCCTTTAGCGATGTCTGACTCTGTTCACCTGCCAACAGCCCCTGCTGGCCTAAGCCTGGGGACCTGTCCGGGGTCCAGTCCATCCTGTGTGGCAGGATGTGTCTGGCTGCCCGCCCCGCTTTCCTCACCCCACCCACGAAATGTCCATGCCACCAGGCACTAGCTTCAAGGCGTTTGTTCTCTAGAAAATAAGTTATGCGGCATTGCATTTTTGAAGCCCACTATCCAATGTAGGTGATATCTCTGTCTTCATTGTTTAATTACAGGCCTAAAGAGGTCCTGAGAGGGAGGCACCTAGCCTCACAAACTGAGTTTATTGATTGGCTGTGGCCATGTTAGAGACCTCTTCAAAGAACCGGTTATTTCATAGCGTTCAGGAACCGCCCGGGTGTCCACAGGGGTAGCGTGAGGCGTGTCACTGTCCCTCAAGGGGAATCTACCCCAAAGCAATCTGGATACTTGGAGGAAAAAGTCCCCCCAGTTTGAGTTGGGTGGGAAGTATGGTTTGGCTGAGAGTCAGCCACTTAGAGTTGGAATCTGAATGAGAAGTACAAGGGTCTAATATCTGCTGAAATTATAAGCTACACTTTGTATGGCTGTGTGTTTCTCGGGGGAGAGGTTTTAGGAGACTTGCCCCAACGACCACAGCCCGGAAGAGCTGAGTGCTCTTTCCCAGTCGATGGGGGGAGGGTGTGCTGCAGCCTCCCACGCGAGGTCTCTGCCAGGGTGGGGCCAGACCCCAACATGTGATGTGGACTCACACCTAGACCCCTCAGGGTGGCACAGAGGGTGTGATGGTGAGGCTGGGGCCAGTAGTGGCCAGAGGGGAGGACCCCTTTTTCAAAAGGGCCAGGATACCTTCTGGGGAGGGGGAGAGTTGCCAACCAACAGTGCAGGCCCCTGCTGGATGCTTACTTATCCCCCAGAGTTTAAATGTCAGCAGCTCATTCCAGGTTTTGAAGAAGATTGAATGTGCCCCACAAAAGGCTTCCAGGGCAGGTGTGGCTGGGGTCTTGGGTTTGTCATCTTTGTGCTGGAGTGGTGATGGCTCCCACTGAAAGCAAACTCAATGCCCCAGGTGATGATTACTTTCCTCCCCCACTTCTCCCCTTCTCTCCCCCCTCCCTCGCCCCTTCCCTCCCTCTTTTCTTTCTCTTTCTTTCCTTCCTTCCTTCCTTCCTTCCTTCCTTCCTTCCTTCCTTCCTTCTTTCTTTCTTTCTTTCTTTCTTTCTTTCTTTCTTTCTTTCTTTCTTTCTTTCATTCTTTCCTCTCTTTCTTCTTTCCTCTCTTTCTTTCTCCTGTTGGGGTCTCACTCTGTTGCCCAGGCTGGAGTGCCGTGGCATGATCATGGTTCACCACAACCTTGACCTCCTGGGCTTAGATGATTCTTCTGCCTCAGCCTCCTGAGTAGCTGGGACTCCAGGTACACACCACCACATCCAGCTAATTTTTTGATTTTTTTGTAGAGACGAGGTCTCACCATGTTGCCCAGGCTGGTCTCGAACTCCTGGGCTCAAGTAATCCTCCTGCTTCAGCCTCCCAAAGAGCTGAGATTACAGACATGAGTCACTGTACCTGGCTGACAGCTTCTTTTCTATTTTAAAATGAAATCCACAGATAAAGTAACTCACACATATAATTTTTAAAAAATGATTATGGGGCGACCCTTTTGGGTCCCCTTCCACTGAGGGAGCTTTTCTGTCCTCTCAATAAATCCTGCTTTTAAAAAAATGAATATGTTGTCTTAACTGTAATACAAGGGAGAAGGAACAGGAAAAAAAAAACCAACTAAGAATACAAATGTGTATTTTAACATGCGAATGCTCAGGTGTGACTCTGTTGGGCGTCCAAGAAGCCCCTGTGAATTCCTGAATGCTTCCTGAGGGCAGAATTATCACCACTAAAAACCACCACACATCTGTACATCTGTACAAGTACGATTTTAGCAAATCAGCTCCATCTTGCTTCCTTGAAGTTTTCACTTGTCTGTCTTAGCTCCGTCCTCTGGGGCCACGCAAAGCTCATTCATTTTGCCGCAATGGGATGACTCTCTAAAGATATGAAGAGTTCTCTCCCTCCTCATCCCGGGCCCCTTCCACGCCCAGGTCGGTCTTCTCGAAGCCAAGTATTTCCTGTTCCTTGAGTGATGTCTGACTCTGTTCGCCTCCCAACAGCCCCTGCTGGCCTGAGCCTGGGCACCTGTCTGGGGCCCAGTCCATCCTGCCTGGCAGGACGTGTCTGTGGTGCCCCGTCCCTCCTTTCCTCACCCTCACCCTGGGGCTTTCATGGCCGCCGTGTGGCTTTCTTGGACTGTGTGTCCATGTGGCAACCTCGGCTGTCCTTGATGTGTCTGTGATTTAGGAGTGGAATCCTTGTTCTTGAAAGGACAGACCGAGAGCCAAAAGCCATTTTTTGTCTTGTTCCGAGCATGGGCTGCCCCCTGGACGTCACACGACAGCAGGCATCTGCAGCTACCAGGTTTGACTGTACCTGCCCCATAGAACAAGCCCTACACCTGAGACTTGTACAAGCCCTAAACCGTGTCTCATGGGCTGGCTCATTCCAGAAGGTTCCCTTGTGGCTATGTCACCTTCTGAGTGTTGACATTGTCTGTCGAACAGTCTGTAGTTTTCTGGCGTTCTGCTTTGTGATGAGACCTTTGGAGGGGGCTGGGAAGCTCCTGGAATTCATTATTTTTTGCTGTTTTTTCCCCCAGTGGGTTGTTTCCATCTCATGCAGCGTCAACTACAACCTGAAGCTTGGCCTTCTCTTTATATAGCTACAGAATGGTGAAACCCCTGACGTAAGGATTCGTGAGTTGACATAGAGAGTAGAATGATGGTTACCAGGAGTGGTGAGGAGTGGGAAATCAGAGACACTGGCCAATGGGTACAAACTCGCAGCCAGGTTCTGGGGTCTACAGCACCGTGAATGATAGTTAGCAATGCTGTAGTATTATACACTTGAAATTACCCAAGAGAGTTGATTTTAAGTAATCTCACCCCACACAAAAAGGTAACCGCGCGAGATGAGAGAGATCTTAATTAGTTTGACTGTGGCAATCATTATATCATGCATACACACATCAAAACGTCACTCTGGGCCCAGTGTGGTGGCTCACGTCTATAATCCCAGCACTTTGGAAGACTGAGGTGGGAGGATTGCCGGAGCCCAAGAATTTGAGACCAGCCTGGGCAACATAATGAGAGCTCTTCTCAACAAAAAAAAAAGCACGTCAGGCCTGGTGGTGTGCACCCAGAGTCCCAGCTACTCAGGAGACTGAGGCTGGAGGATCGCCTGAGCCCAGGAGGTCGAGGTGACAGCGAGCTGTGATCATCATGTCACTGCAGTCCAGCCTGCAGTACAGAGTGAGACTTTTGACTCAAAAGAAAAAAAAAAACTGTACTTGAATATCTACCAGTTTTATTTGTTAATTATACCTCAGTAAAGCTGGGGGGGAAAAAACAAACAGAAAGAATGTGTGAGTTTAGGTGTTTTTGTAAAAACACTTTGCTGTGCCATTAGAGTGAGCCTTACTGCACAGTACGCAGACTTTCACCATCTCACTGGTTTATTCTCCTTAATCTCCTCTCACTCTTTCCTCCTGGATAGCCCGTCAAACTTCACAGATGCATCCCTCTGATAATTGAATCCCCGTTTCTGAAGCTTTGGTCTCAGCCAGCTGAGACCTGGCCAGGAGAGGGGTGGTATCAGGAGAGAGGGAGCCTTGCCTTGAGCACACCAGTCTTTGTTAAAATTATTTTTCAGAACAAAGCATTTCCTTTCGTAAGATAGGCTCTCGTGCCAGCTGTGAATTACAAAGAAAATAATTTAGCAGAAATGACAACGATAAAGCGAAGTCCAACATTTGTTTCCATTCCAACGCCTTTGTGTACTTCATTCCACCCACTCTTTGGGAGGACTGCACGCTGATCACGTGCTTTGCGGGCTGTTCCCACCGCCTTGTGTGAGTGTCAGCTCCGTGCTAGGGAAGGGCTTGGACCCCTGGACGTGGGATACGTGGGTCTTGACTCAGGGAGCTGGCATTTTAGTGGTGGCGGTGAAGTGAACAAAGCCACCTGCGTGTTCCGATGGTTTGTTGCTGGATGTCACAGATGCACAGAAGAGGGCTAGGCACTTTGGTCTTCGGGGACGGGGAGATCTTGGCAGATGGAGCTGTCTTGAAGGATGAGCAGGGTTAAACCAAGGAAGAGGGGCAGGGGGTCAGCAGGAGGAGGAGTGTGTGCAGTGGGTGGCCTAGACCCGGGCCCATCTCAAAGGAAATCGTGCTAGGCCACGCTGGGGCTTCCTGTGAAATCTGAGCACCCGAATGGCCTTCTGCCATCTATAAAGAGCCAGGCCGCTTCCTGGAGACATTTCTTCAACGCAGCCTTCACCTTGGCATCAGGGGCTTCACGTTCCCCATTTTTTCCCATCGATCAGCGGTTTCTCCCCTTCCTGCTGTCTTCCTACACTCCCGACTCCCCTCCTCTCTCCTGGCCGGGTCCCACAGGCTGGCTAAGACCATGGCTTCAGAATGCTACAACTCTGCATCTAAGAGGGATGCATCTGGAAGTTTCTCGGGAGGAAGGAGTGAGGAGGAGATGAGGGAGAACCAGCCGGCGAAAGTCGACACGCACTGCAAGTGATGTTTGCACGGGCTCTCGGGAGATCTCCTCCTCAAGTACAAATCCAGATTCTAGATTGCAGGTTTACTCAAGGTAGACCAGCTGCTACTTCTGCTATTCATCGTCTTCTCTTTTTTCCTCCTCTTCCTCTGTCTTCTTTTGAGTTGTGGTCTCACGGTGGCACCCAGGCAGACAGGCAGAAGTGTAGTGGCATGATCACAGCTAATCGTGGCCTCCACCTCCTGGGTTCAAGCCATTCTCCCTTCTCAGCCTCTCAGTAGCTGGTACTACAGGTGCATGCACTGTCCCCCCCTAGCTGATTTTTCAATTTTTTTTGTAGAGACGAAGTCTCACCGTGTTGCCTGGGTTGGCCTCAAACTCCTGGGCTCCAGTGATCGCCCTGCCTTGGCTTTTCAAAATGCAAGGGTTACAGGTGTGAGCCACCGCACCCGGCCAAAGGCTGTTTCTAGTTCCTTTCGATCTATAACACCTCCGTCATTTCAGTTTCCTGAATAATTGCTGATTGAGGTCTATCAATCATCAAGATATAGGATTTCTAAACGATGGTTACGTGTTAAAATCCCTAGCAAGCTGTACATCCCAAAGTCCAGGTCCTACTCCAGATGCCTTAAATCAAAATCACTAGGGTACGGTCCCTCTACGGGGTGGCCAGAGTTGAGGGGTATGGGGTGATGGCCAGAGTGTAGAAGTTTTGTCTTTGATTTCAGCTCATGGTCTCATTTATATTAAATCGCTGAAGTTGGAGAACTGAGTGTCAAAAGTTAACATCGCAAGTTGCTTTTGTCATTATATTTGTTTAAAAATTTTTGTTTTTCTCCTCGAGTGAATAATCAGGCCTTTTTTTTTTTGGAGATGTATGTAATTAGTAGCCTTTAAGTTTCCTTTACCAAAATATTTATAGCATGAAGACATATGTTGCCAATTATGTCTTTAATTAGAATGGAAATATGTGTGCAGTTCTTTCACAGAAATGTGTACTGAATCTGTTGGAGGGAAACTCAGTTGTAAGGTTTTTTTTTTTTTTTTTCTTACTCAATTCCAGCCCAGACTCTGGCCTGCATTCAAGAGAAGCCACTACAATGAAATATTTTCTGACACTATGTGGAAATAGCTTTTCTGGATGTGTGTGTCCTTATTTATGTCAGGGTTCCTAAAAGCCTCCCACAAATAAAACCTGTTTTTTTTTTTCAATGAGAAACATTCAAAATGCAAGAGGGAGTTATGGCATGTTGACCCTGAAATAGTCTGAGCATAATAAGCCCAACCTGACAGAGGCTTTAAAGGCTCACATCTTGCTGGGAGATACTCCTGGGCTTTCCTTCACTGTAATTGGGGCAGAAAACAGAATGGTGTTTCAGCTTGACAGTTTCTTCTTGTGGACTTATTGAACCCCAATATGTGTGGTCTGTTAAAAAGCATTTCATGGGAGAAATGTCATAAATCACATATGCATATATATATATTTTTATTTTTATTATCATTATTTTTTTGAGTTGGAGTCTCACTCAACTCAGGCTGGAGTGCAGTGGCATACTCATGGCCACTGCAGCCTTGACCTGCTGGGCTCAGGTGATCCTTCCACTTCAGCCTTCCAAGTAGCTGGAACTACAGGTGCACACCACCACACCCAGCTACTTTTAAAAAAAATTTATTGAAGAGATGAGATCTTGCCAAGTAGCCCAGCCTGGTCTCAAACCTGTGGGCTCAGGCAGTCCTCTCGCTGCGGCCTCCCAAAGTGCTGGGATTATAGACTTGAGCCCACACCCGACCTTATATATATGTTTTTAAAGGGATAATAACTGTATAACTTATTTAGCTGCTTGCCTTTTTCACCTATTAATATAGAGCAGACATTCCTCCTTGTCAAATCTCCATCATCATTTTAATGACTGCATGATATCCCACATTATAGGTGTAGCAGAATTCAGCAGCCCGTCCCCGATTTCTGGACATTCCGGTGGTCTCAAACTTTTCTTGTGCTAAGCAATGCTGCAGTGAACATCCTCAGGCATCTGTCTTCTTGTCTTTGTGCCATTATTTGTAAAGGATGACTTCCTACAAGTAAGAGTTGCTGAGTCTAATGGTGTTCATAATTTTAGGAATTTTGGTACATAGTGCCAAATTGGATTGAAAGCATATCAACTTACACACCTGCTGCAACAGTTCTTTCTAGCTCGGCAAATTATTTTCACCAGTGCAGTGTTGCCATCTGCAGGGTAATTTGAAATCCTAGTTAAAAGTCTCCCCATCTAACTCAGCAAATAACTTCCAGAGCCCCTAACCTCATCCTGCAAGGTGAAATGCCAGAGAACGCTAAACACAGATTTAAGCAACCAGAGTGGAGGCCAGGAGAACGGGCTTAGAAGAAATTAACATATATATATAAAATATTATTTTTTACTTGCCAGTGCCTGGCCCAACCTCTGGAAACAATGAGTTTCCTTCTAAAGAAAAGTTGGGACTGAAAAGAAGAGACCACCGGAAATTCCACCTAAGACTCCGCTGGGTCTTATATTTGAGATCAGCAGCGCTGAGGCCTTCCAGATGGCTCCGTCTGTTCTTTTGAACTCACCTTTTGATCTTATTTAAATTTCCTCCTTGGTTCACCTGTTCTGAGTTTATTGCCTGGAAAACAGGCAGGTGAACATATCCGCTGGTCCTCTAGGCACTGCTCTCCTACAGGAAATTTATGTTCAGGTCAGGAATCCTGGAACAGGACGACGTGCCCCACGTTTACGGGCATGTTAAGCAACAGGGAATTTTATGTTGGGGTTTATTACCCCAACTTGTAGCAGCCGCGTTGTGAGGCTGCTCGCCACCTCTGCCGGTGATATTGGTTTGGATTCTTAAATGGATGGAAAAAGCACATAAGGGTTTTAGTCTGTTGCCTGTGAGTTCAGACGAGAGACAGGAAAACATAAATATTAGAAGCCCGCCAGTGCTCCTTCTGCCACATGTGGGTTCTCTTCTTTCCGTTGAAGTCATTTCAGTGTTCTGGTCAACCTGTGTACAGACCAGAATTGTCTAGGCCCGTCTGATTAGATGCTTAACTACCTCTGTGCCCCTGACTTCCAGGAGGGAGGGGCGAGGACAAGAGAAGCATGTGTTGAGTTGAGAAGGCGAGACTTCTACATTCCCTAAAAGCTGACCTACACCTCATGTATCCGTTCTCGCAGCCCGTAAAAACCAGACACAGGCGTGCACCAGCTGGAATTATTCAGCCAAGGCGATGGCTTTCAAAGACATGGCTAGCAGCAGGTGGAATAAAGATTAGGGGGCTTTTAGTCTTCGAACGGTACTTATTTTCTGGGGGAAGCAATGTGGTTCTTATACAGCCAATAAAGAGCAAGTTCAGGGTGTTTGCCCGGTGGCTAGTGTGGCCGGTGATTTGTGATGACGCCAGCGTCACGCCATCCCCCACGGAGCTCAGAGGACGTTGAACTGGAAAGCTGCGTGGACCTGCCAAGTCAACTCTTCAGACCTGAGCTGAGGTCCATGGGCACGCGGCTTCATGGTCCACGGCCACATGGCTTCACTGCCTACAGGTACATGGCTTCATGGCCAGGACATTCTGGATCCTTGGGTTGCTGGGGCAGCAGTTGCTTGCTCAGAAGACCATCTCTCCAATCCCGACTGGCTCCCCTCTGATCCTTGCTCATTCGGTCAGCATCTTAGTCCAATCAGGCTGCTGTAACAAACTATCACAAACTGGGTGGTTTATAAACAACAGAAGTTGTATCTCGTGGTTCTCGATGCCACTGCACTCCAGCCTGGATGACAGAGTGAGACCTTGACTCAAAAAAAGAAATGAAGATGGGTTTGGTGGGCGGGGGGGAGCGGAGGGGGAGGAGGCACTTGGGAGTTCAGGGACTCTAGGAAGGGCCGACAGAGTCCTGGACTGGAGAAATTGGACAGTACGCCGTTTGACAGAAGGCTTTCTGGTTGTGTTCTCCACCGTTGTCTTGTCCCAGTGCCTGCATACAGCAGGAGCTTGATTAGTGTATCACGTTGCCCAAGAGCAAGTGGTGTGATGGGAAGTGGCACCACCTGTTGTGACACTAGTGAAACTCTGGAGCTCTCCAAGGAGAGAGACTCATGGGGCTTAAGAATGTTTTTAAAAATGGCACCCATCATTTGTTTCTGCGTTTCTCCCCCACGCGTTCTGCGGGCTGGGACAGGACCGGGGAAGCTGGTTCAAGAGTCCGGGACTCTCACTGATGAGGAGCTGGTGTGAACTCGGGGTCAGAGTCCAGGGCATGGCCTGGTTTCCCATGGCCCACAGCGTGTGGCTTGTCTGATGTTGAGCAAGGGAGGATGGGCTGGGGGGTGGCTACGCCTGGGCACCCGGGCACAGGAGGATGTCTAGTGGGGTGACAGAAGCCAGCGGATGCACAGAAGGAAGGCCCGTCCGCGCTCAGACTCCGCTTTTCACTGCTGAGCACACGTCTCCCTCCCTGCCTTCCTCCATGCTTCCCCCACGCCCTTCCAAGTCACAGCCGCAGAGCACAAGAGGTAGATGTCATCGCCCAGGCAACACACAGGGCCGGCAGCCAGTGTCTCGGGGGAAGGCGGAGAAAAATCATTTTCTACCGAAAGCCATGGGTACAGATGATGCTTAGAGTGAACTCTGATCTGTTGCACTGAATATGAAGATGCAAAGAAGGTTTGCAAGTAACTAAAAGAGCCTTGATTCCAGGACATGCCCATCTCACTGGCTGGCACACGATGGGCACGCTGTGTGGTGTGGTATCAGGTCCACAGAACCGGCGGAAGAGCGAGCCAGGTCACTTCTGCCCCAAACACCAGGCCCGTCTTGGTGAGTTGCTTCCCTCCACCATGGCAACAAAGCTCGCAGGATGCCTCATGGGCATCATGCCAGCTGGGCAGTGGTCACAGCAGAGACAGAGTATCAGATGTGGTATTCAGACTACCTGCAGCAGCAGAGGCATGCCTTTTCTGTCTCTCTCTTTTTTGAGTCAGTGTCTTGTTCTGTTGCCCAGGCTGGAGTGCAGTGACATGGTCACTGCAGCCTCAGACTCCTGGGCTCAAGCAATCCTCTCACCTTGGCCTCCCAAAGAGCTGGGATTATAGGCACGAGCCACCGTACCTGGCACCTTTTCTCTCTTCAACAGAAGTGAATGAAAGATGGGACTCAGAACCATCGGCATGTAAATAAGAAGTAAACAGCATTTATCTATCGAAAGCATGGCACATTTCCCTAATAGAGAAGAAAATGGCATATCCAAATATTCACTTTATTTTTTTGAGTTGGAGTCACACTCCGTCGCCCAGGCTGGAGTGCAGTGGCATCCTCATGGCCACCCCAGTGTCAACCTGCTGGACTCCGGCGATCCTTCCGCCTCAGCCTTCCAAGTAGCTGGAACTACAGGTGCGTGTTATCACACCTGGCTAATTTTTTGATCTACTGTAGAGACAAGGTCTTGCCAAATTGCCCAGGCTAGTCTTTTTTTTTTTTTTTTTTTT
>NW_007075221.1:258633-267949 GCF_000164805.1 Carlito syrichta
TGCAGTGGCCGCTCCCGGCCACCGCAGACTCGACCTGCTGGGCTCCGGTGATCCTTCCACTTCAGCCTTCCAAGTAACTGGAACTACAGGCATGTGCTATCACACCTGGCTAATTTTTGATTTATTGTAGAGATGAGGTCTCGCCAAGTTGCCCAGGCGGGTCTTGAACCCTGGCCTTGAAGGCTCAGGCAGTCCACTCACCTCAGCCTCCCAAAGTGCTGGGATGCCAGGCTGAGCCACCGAGCCCAGGCCACCAAATGTTCACTTTCATAATCAAGGTTTGGACTCACATTTATAAGGCAATTAATTGCTCATGAGTTACCATCATGTGTTGCTTGATAACTGGGATGCTCCCTGAGAAATGTGTCACTGGGCGACTCTGTCGCTGGGTGAACATCATGGCGTGTACTTACACATACCTGCGTGGTCCACCCTGCTACACGCCTGAGCTGTGTGGTATGGACTATCACTCCTGGACTGCACACCTGCACAGAACGTTACTGTACTAAATACTGCAGGCAACAGTGATACAATGGCAAGTATTTGTGTATCCAAACATAGAAAAGGAACCTAAAAATATGGTGCTATAATCTTATGGGGCCACCATCAAAGACGCAGCCTACGCCCATGGCTGTGTTTACTTGGGGGCTCTGTCAAATTGCATCACGGCTTCAGTTGTTTTTTTTTGAGTTGGGGTCTCTATCTGTCATCCAGGCTGGTGTGCAGTGGCATGGTCAAACTCAACGCAGCCTCAAACTTCTGGGCTCAAGTGATCCTCCCCTCTCAGCCTCCTGAGTATCTGAGACTACCGGCAATGCCGCCATGTCCAGCTAGTGTTTTGTGGAGACGAGGTCTCGCTATGTTGCCCAGGCTGGTCTCGAGCAATCCTCTCACCACAGCCTTTGAAAGTGCTGAGAATATAGCATGAGCCACCATGCCCTGCCAAACATCATAGATTCTCTCCAGCATATATATTTTTTGGTGTTTTAATCCTAGAATCCTTAGACTCTCAGATTTCTAGGAAACAAACAGCAGATTGTCAGGTTGGGGCAGTCTTGCTCCACGGCTCTCCTAGACAATTTACACAAAGCCAGTCGCTCTGTGATTGACTAAACCCCAGATGGCTCCTGAGAGCCCAGCATGGGCTGCAGATGAGGCGAGATGGCGGTCAGGGCTGCTCCTGGGCGCATCAGAGCTGTGCGCTGCCCCAAGTCACCGTGTGATCGGAGTCCGTCTCAGAGCCTGGAGTCCAGAACAAAGGCCTCCCTCTGTATGGTGAACTCTGAGCTGCTTTGCAGCGAAAGGGACTTTCTTTATAAAGAACCCATGTGAGGAAGGGATGCCCTGGAGACAACCCTCTGCGCAACCCGTCCCGGCTCTCCGGGCTGCTGGGCACCGGGTTGCCTCCTTTGGGAAAAGTCTACATCCCTCTCTCCAGAGCACAGGCCTCAGTGTGTAGGTCAGCGACCCTCCATGTCCCCCTGAGCTTCCACAGGGCAGGGCCGGGGAGTGTTTTCATCCACGACGGTCCCCAGCACCTTGTGTCACGTCTGGCGCAAAGTCAACACAAGCACACAAATGGACCCGGGCTTCTGTGCATGGCCTTACACTGCCGTGCCCAATCTGAGAGTCACGGCACCACTGGGTCAGACAGGACACCCGCTGCTGTCAGCCTGGCACGCTGGAGTTCTGCTCACTCTTCCCACTATTTTTTTTTTTTTTTTTTGAGTTGGAGTCATTCGCCGCCCAGGTGGGGTACAGTGGTATGCTCACAGCCACCACAGCCTCGATCTGCTGGGCTCAGGTAATTTTTCCACCTCGGCCTTCTAAGTAGCTGGAACTACAGGAGTGTGCCACCACACCTGGCAATTTAAAAAATTTATTTATTATAGAAATGAGGTCTCGCCATGTTGCCCAGGCTGGTCTTGAACCCCTGGGCTCAGACGACTAAGCCTCGGCCTCCCAAAGTGCTGAGATGACAGGCTTAAGCCACTGTGCCTGGCCACTTCCCACTATTCAAATGAGAAAAAACGAAAGGAGGGATTTATGTTTATTCATGTGTGAATACACACACGTTTATTTCATCCATATGCATGTGTCTGTGTACACACACATATATGTTTATGCAATATACACACATCTATGTGTGTGTACAGGAAGCATAAAGAGATACACACATATACATATTTATATATACATACATATAGATATACACATTTCATGCCTATATATGTGTGTATGTCTGGCAAAGTCATAAAATTAAACAGCAAACAGGACCAAATATATATGACAAATATGATGATACAATAATACAATTCAATAATATATAATATTCTAATATTATGTTTTAGAATAATATAATAATACACTACTATCGTTTTGTATAATGGGAAACATTAGTGAAGTGAAACTAAAAGAGAAAGAAAATATGCTATTTTAAAGTTGAGTAGCCTCTTTGTCCACAATATGTTTGCATTTTGGGCCTGTCTCGGGAGGTTTAAGAAATTCTGATGCCTCTGTATCATCCTCAGAGTCTCTGATTTAGTTGGCTTGGGGCAAGGCCTGAACACTGAGTTTTCTTTTCTTTTCCTTTTTTTGAGGCAGGGTCTCACTCTGTCATCCAGGCTGGAGCACAGTGACACAATCATGGCTCACCACAACCTCGACCTCTTGGGCTCAGGTGATCCTTCCACCCCAGCCTCCCGCGTAGCTGGGACTACAGGCATGTACAACCATGCCAGGCTAATCTTTTTTTTTTTTTTTTGTAGAGACAAGGTCTTTCTTTGTTGCCTAGGCTGGTCTTGAGCTCCTGGGCTCAAGCAACCCTCCTGTTTTGGCCTCTCAAAGTGCTGGGATAATAGGCGTGAGCCACCGTGAGTTTTCAAGACTTCTTCCAGTGTATTAGTCTGTTTGGCTGTTATAACAAAATACCACTGGGTAACTTAAACAACAGAAATTGCTTTTCTCCCAGTTCTGGAGGATAGACGTCCAGGACCAGGGTGCTGACAGGGCTG
This sequence comes from Carlito syrichta, assembly GCF_000164805.1. Lineage (NCBI taxonomy): Eukaryota > Metazoa > Chordata > Mammalia > Primates > Tarsiidae > Carlito > Carlito syrichta. The sequence goes on from NW_007075221.1 coordinate 261,648, forward strand.
GTTTGCAGGGAGGCCTCCCTTTCTTTTCTTTTTTTTTGAGTTGGAGTCTCACTCTGTCGCCCAGATTGGAGTGCAGTGGCCGTTCCTGGCCACCGCAGCCTCGACCTGCTGGGGTCTGGCGATCCTTCCACCTCAGCCTTCCCAGTAGCTGGAATTACAGGGATGCGCTACCACGACCGGCTGATTTTTTGATTTATTGTAGAGATGAGATCTCGCTGGCCAGGCAGGTCTCGAACCCGTGGGCTCAGGCAATCCACTCACCTCAGCCTTCCTTTCTGACTTGCAGTTGGCTGACTCCTTGCTGTGTCCTCTCTGTGTGGGTCGAGAGAGAGTCTGGGGTCTCTTCTTTTTATAAGGACACTAGTGCCAGTGGATCAGGGCCCTCACCCTTCTGACCTCATTTAATGTTGATTATCTCCTTAAAGGCATTATTTCCAAATGTAGTCACGTTGGGCCTTAGGGCTTTATATGAATCTTGGGAAGACACAATTTGGTCCTTGACACTAGGTGATTTCAAGGTGTAGGTGAGGCTCTAGGCATTGGCCTATAAGCAGGCAGAAAACTATTTTGAACAGGTTTGGATAGTGTGGTGAGATATCTCTGAATCCAAGGCAAGGCGTTCTCTGCAGGGAGTGCTCCTGGAAGGGGACCATTCCTTGAGGTTTGACAGAAGACTGCTGTGGAGAGGGACCGGGAGCCCTCCCTGAGGAATGAGATCAAGACTTTTGACTCCTGCTTTTTTGATATTCAACTTTCTGGTGGGCTGAGATGATCTCGGTGAAGGTCACCAGCAGGAAGAGTTCCCAAAGGACTCCAAGAAGAGTCTTTCGTGAGGGAAGGGGGAGTCTGGTCCTCTGGGCCCGATGCAGGGGCCACGTGGGTAGCCATAATCACACAAACAACAGCCGACTGCTCAAGAACTCTTCCACTCAAAGCCGTTTTGTTGGTCTGGCTCAATGTGTCTGGCCTGCAAGTAGGTGGCATTCGTGATGAGTAGTCCCATCAGGGTAACGTGGTCTTGAGAGCGCCGGTTCCCTAATGGAAAGATGGATAGCAGGTTGGCAGGGACCGGGAGAAGAGTGTGGTGCTGCGGCGGGTGTGTGCACTCCCTGAGGGCGGTGGCTCTGCTTGGCTCCATAGATCCAGCCTTCTGTGAAGATGCTCAGAATATGATAAATGATTCGCTCTCTGTGCCCTTCTCAGCCCTAAAGGCTCAGCCCCATCGCCTTCGAGTCATTTTCTTGGGCTTACGCATCATAGCTCACTGCAGGGTAGAAAGCCTTCACGCCCAAGTGTGCTGTGTACTCAGAGAGAGAAAACTCAGAAGCACCTCAGTTCTGGTGCTCAGCCTCTGGCACCCTCTGAGCACAGGGGACAGGGGCTGCTGGCACCACCCCTGGAAGACAGAATTGTCTCAACAATCCCTGAAGTCCTTTGCTTGCTTGGGGAATTGCTGATTTAGCAGCGCTTCAGATGTGGTGGGAAGCTGAAACGGAAACTATTACAGCCAAATACTTCACTGGGTGGGGGGACTGGAAAAATCCTAAGTTTTTTTAATGAACAAAGAGAAGTTGATGAAAAGATCTGAGGTTATAATGACCAAAGTCTCCACTGCCTCCCTCCCCTCCCGGCACCCTCTTACAAAATGGGAGCAAAGAAATAAAGCGAGAGAAATGTCTTGAGCATTATACGTCTGGCGGGCCAGGCTCGTAGCTGGGATGGCGTGTCCTTGTAATACCTTTTCAGTACAGTTGTAGAGTTATAAATAGGAAAGAAATTAAAAGATGAAGGTGCGGTTTATAATGAAATCACCATAAATACCAGGGTGAGGTTTAAAGTCGCCATGAAAATGTTTCGTATAAAAACACGAAGATGGCGGTCAAAGTCTTCCAGAACGAGAAACTAAGATTTTGTGGCTGCGTGGTCTTTCTTGTTAGTGTGGCATTTCCTCTGGAGTCCACACAAACGCTGTTGGCCACGCAGACGTGTAAACAGATCTTTCCAGGGCTGCAGCCTGGCTGGCTGCCCTCTGCTTTCCAGGACCCTCAGGCGAGCTGACCTAGAAATGACTCAGGCTCCAAAGACAAACGGTGCACAGACATCAAAAGAAACCCGACCGGACAGCCCGAGCATGTTTGGTGACTTCTCCCTCTGGAATCAGGCACGTGTTTTGCTTGTGAGGCACAAGTTTATCTCACAGTCTTCATTTATTTTCTTCCCTCTGAGCTGACGTCACAGTTTTGTGACTGAGGGCAGGTATCATAATTGCAGGTGGCTATGCTGGTCCTGGGGCCAGCAGGTCAGGTGGTGAGATCAGAACGCCATCCGGATGGGTGACGGCATCTTTTGATGCCTTGGTTCTTCTCCTGAGACAGCTCCCAAGCCTGTTCCACGACTGCATGCCACGCAGACATCTTGGACGTGTGGAGCCTTGATCCGACGGGAGATCAGGTAGTGAGTCTGGCTCACTCTCTGTTGCAACCCTGTCTCTGACTTTGGAGAAATGCTTGGCACGTGTCCTAGTGTTGGCAAATCGTGCCCCTTTTTGCACACGGAAGAGACTGTTTTCTTTTTCTGAACAAAGAACAATTAATTGTGGTCTTTCTGTTGTCTTTCTTTTTTGTTTGTTTTTTGTTTTTTGAGTCCAAGTCTCACTTCATTGCCCAGGCTGGAGTACAGTGACACGCTCATGGCCACCGCAGTCTCGACCTGCTGGGCTCAGGTGATCCTTCCACCTCAGCCTTCCAAGTAGCTGGAAATACAGGTGTGTGCTGCGGGGGGCCAGCCCCTGCAAGTTTTGGGGGGTCCCTTGGAAGATGTGGTGACATCGGCAAATCTGTAGGGATAGATATTAAAAGAAAGAAAGATGGAAGGATAGATATAAAGAGGAAGAAAGAGAAAGAAAGAAAGTAGACAACTGTTCAGTGAAATGAGTAGAAGCCGTTTATTGAAAGTTACAGCAGTTATTTATCCCCAAATTTTACACAGACAGTCTCACAAGTCTTTCACGTGAACACAAAGCCAGGTGCAGGAGGGGCGTCCCCCACCCACCAGCTGTTTTCTCAAGTATGAGGAAGGACAAACCCCAAGATTGTCTTGTTGTTCCCTTTACTAGTTAATGCTCTTCAAAAGCAGTGCACAGTCCTTACTATCCTAATGATGTTCTGATAATCAATAACTTCTGAAGCTCATGTGCACACAACACCCATGATGACTAACTTAAATCTTATTACCTTTCTATTCTATGCTACTACTACTTACACAATACTACGGAAGCTTAAGCCAACTCCTAAAGAATGTGGCCCAGTCCAAAGATCATGCTGGGCTCTACAGGATGTGGCCCAGTCCAAGGTTCACGGTGGGCCACTTTTTGGAACAATAGACTACAATCTCTTAACAAAATGGCTATTCTAAAGTCCTATATATCTATCCTAATTTCTATGAAAAGTTTCTAATTCCTATCCTAATATATAAAGCTGATCATCAGCAACAAAGCTCCTAAAAATAAAACCCAAATATAAACTGTAAATGTACTAAAACCAAAACCACAATAGTAGAAAATGGAGACAATGAAATTTCTAAAGTTAACTGTATTCTTATTAAACCTCAAAATATCATGATTGATCATGCTTGAACTAACATGATTCCCTGACATTAGCATGACCTATTCTACAACACTTTCTATGAATAAAATAAATTCAATTTCTATAATAGGTAGAAAAACCCTACACTAACTGTAGCTAAATCCAGCCTAAAAGAATGCAGCCCAGTCCAAAGTACGTGCTGGGCCCTCAGAAATGTGGCCCAGCCCAAATTTTGTGCTGGGCCATTTCTGATAACTCTAGATAGTCATCTATACCATTGAAAAGCTGAAAACAGTTCTCCATAAGTATATACTAATTCTACAAATATACTCTTAAATCTTATAAAGAGGCTTGTACCATATAAAAGGCTCCCAAATGTGACCTGAATTTGAATTATATCTAATACCTAAGCCAAAACCACAGTTTATGGGAAACAGGAACAATGGGTTTCTAGAGTGAGCCATGCTTGTCACAGAGCCTTCAGCTTAGATCAGCAGAGTTCCTTTAGGTTACTTGCGCTGCATGGTAAAAGGAGGAGGAAAATGGGGTCAATAACTCCTGAACACATCCTAGCGGTCTCGGGGTCCACGGCCCTCCCTGATCCCTAACGCTCAGTGGGCCTCCGTGGCCAGCTCCCAACAGCGTGCTATAATGCCCAGTTTAATTTTTTATTTATTGTAGAGACAAAGTCTCACCAAGTTGCTCAGGCTGGTGTCAAACCCCTGCACTTAGGCAGTCCTCTTGCCTCGGCCTCCCAAAGTGCTGGGGTTACGGGCTTGAGCCACCGTGCCCAGTGATCTTTCTGTTTTCTTGATGTGTGCATGCAGTGCTATGAATTTTCCTCTTAGTATTGCTTTTGTGGCACCCTAGAGATTCTGAGAAGCTGTATCTTTGTTTTCAGGACTCTTTTTATTTCGGTCTTGATTTCTCTGTTGACCCAGAAATCATTCAGCAGCATGCTGTTTAGTGACTATGTCTTTGTGCTTTTAGGGGTATCTTGTTGGCGGTGATATTAATTTTTATTTCACTGTGATCTGAGAAGATGCATGGTATTATTTGGATCTTTTGTAATTTGCTCATGCTTGATTTATGTCCGAGAATGTGACCACTCTTGGAGTATGTGCCATGTTCTAATGAGTAGAACATATACTCTGTAGTTGCTGGGAGAAGTGTTCTGTAGATGTCTATTAAGTCCATTTGATTGAGCGTCAGGTTGAGGTTCTAGACTACCATGTTGGTTTTGTTTTTGTTTTTTTGCCTCGATGATCTATTTAAAGCTGTTAGTAGCATATTTAGGTCTCCAGCTATGATTGTCCTCTCTTAGTTTACTTAGTAGTTGTTTTATAAAAACTGGTGCTCCTGCGTTGGGAGCATACTATGTTTAGGATGGATATTTCTTGCTGGTGGATTGAGCCATCTATGACAAACCCACAGTCAACATGTCTCTTAATGGGCAGAAGTCAGAAGCGTTCCCCTGAGAATGAGGGCAAGACAACACCCACCCTCACCCCTCCAGGTCAGCACAGTGCTGGAAGTCCTAGCCCGAGCAATCAGGCAAGAGAAGGAAATCAGGGGTATCCACATAGGAAAAGAGGAAGTTAAGCTATCCCTCTTTGTGGTTGATATGATTTTATACTTTGAAAACCCAAAGGAGTTTCATCAAAAGCCTCCTCGCACTGATAAATGACTTTGGTAAAGTTGCAGGGTACAAAATCAACATGCAACATTACCAAAGACAGTTGCATTTCTTCTTTTTTTTGAGTTGACTCTCACTCTGTCACCCAGACTGGAGTGCAGTGGCTGCTCCCGGCCACCACAGCTTCGACCTGCTGGGCGCCGGTGATCCCTCCGCTTCAGTCTTCCAAGTAGCTGGAACTACAGGCGTGCACTACCATGCCCAGCTAATTTTTTATTTTATTGTAGAGATGAGGTCTCACCAAGTTGCCCAGGCAGGTCTCGAACCCGCGGGCTCAGGCAATCCACTCACCTCAGCCTCCCAAAGTGCTGGGATTACAGGCTGAGCCACCGAGCCCGGCTGACAGTTGCATTTCTTAATCAGGCAGAGAACCAAATAAAACACAATCCCATTCAAAATAGCCACAAAAAAATGAAATACCTTGGCATCCACCTAACCAGAAAAGTGAAAGACCTTTACAATGAGAACTGTAAAACACTGCTCAAAGAAATCAAGGATGACACAAACAAATGTAAAAACATCCCATGCTCAAGGATTGGATGAATCAATATTGTCAGGATGACCATCCTACCCAAGGCAATCTACAGATTCAATGCAATACCCATCAAATTACTAACATTATTCTTCTCATATCTGGAAATGACAATACAGAAATTCATATGGAAACAAGAAAGAGCACGAATAGCCAAAATAATCCTCAGTAAAAGGAACAAAGCAGGAGTTCATACTTCCAGACTTTAAACTGTGTTATAAGGCTACAATAATCAAAGCAACTTGGTATTGGCACAACAAAGGCACATAAACCTGTTGGGAGCCAGCCGTGGAGGCCTGCCTGAGCGTTAGGGATCCAGGCAGGCTGCAGACCCTGAGACCACCAGGCTGGTTCAGGAGCTGAAGGCTCATTCCCTCCTCTTTTCCTTGTTGTTTAGCATTACTCACTGGTAGGGATTTTAACGATCTAAGCATGAAGTTCTGAGAATATGACAGGCATGGCTGACTCTAGGGATCCATTGTTCCCGCTT
>NW_007075221.1:268342-270557 GCF_000164805.1 Carlito syrichta
GCTTTGTGTTCATGTAAACTCTTGTTATTTGATTAAGATTGTCCTTTCTCATCCTAAGGAAAACGCCTGGTGGGTGAGGATGCCCTCCGCCCACCTGGCTTTGTGTTCATGTAAACTCTTGTGATTTGATTGGGGTTGCCCTTCCTCATTCCTAAGGAAATGCCTGGTGTGGGGGACGCCCCTCACCTACCTGGCTTTGTGCCCACGTGAAAGTCTTGTGATTTAACATGTGGAAGTTTGGGATAAAAGCGGGTCCAAATAAACGGCTTCTGCTCATTTCACTGAACAGTTGTCCACTTTCTTCCTTTCTCTTTATATCTTTCCCTCCATCTTTCTTTCAATATCTATCCCTACTACAGAATCGGCTTCTGCACTAGACAGAGTCCAGTCTCTTTCTTCCCTTCTATTCTCCCAGAATATTCGCCGACGCTGCCACATCTTCCAAGGGACCCCCTAACTCTCTTTGCAGGGGCTGGTCCCCCGCATAGACCAATGGAACAGGACAGAGATTCTGGAAGCAAAAAAGGTCTCTCAACCAACTCATCTTCAACAAAGCCACCAATAACTACCACTGGGGAAAGGAGACCATATTTAGCAAATGATGCTGGGAAAACTGACTGACCACATGCCGAAGAATGAAACTGGACCTCTACCTATCACCGTATACAAAAATCAACTCAAGATGGATCAAAGACCTAAACATGAAGTCTCAAACTATAAGAAGCCTAGAAGAAAACACAGGAAACAAACACCTGTATGCACACTGCAGTAGGCAACCAATTCTCGACCAAGTCTCCAAAAAATGAATGCCTTAAAAACTATGATAGACAAGTGGGACCTCATCAAACTGAAAAGCTTTTGCACAGAAAAAAAATCAAGAGAGTAAAGAGACAACCTACAGAATGGGAGAAAATATTTGCAAATTATATGTCTGACAAATCATCCAGGATCTACATCTAGGATCTATAGGGAACTCAAATGAAGTGAAAAGAAAAAAACTAACAACCCTATTTAAAAGTGGGCACAGGACATGAACAGACACTTCTCAAAAGATAACATACAAGCAGCCAACAGGCACAGGAAAAAATGCTCAGCCTCACTAATCATCAGAGAAATGCAAATCAAAACTACAATGATATATCATCTAACTCTGGTAAGGATGGCCATCAATAATAAGTCAAAAAACAACTGATGCTGGCGAGAGTGCAGAGAAAAGAGAATGCTTCTACCCTGTTGGTGGTCATACAAGCTAGTTCAACTTCTGTGGAAAGCAGTGTGGTGTTTCCTACAAGAACTAGAAATTGACCTTCCAAGTGACCCAGCAATCCCTCTCCTGGGAATATACACAGAGGAACCTAAATCATTCTACCAAAAAGACACCTGCACACACATGTTTATTGCTCCACTGTTCACAATAGCAGAAACATGGAACCAACCCTGCTGCCTGTCAAAAGTGTACTGGAGAAAGAAAATGTGGTACACATACACGATGGAGTATTATGCAGCCGTAAAGAGGAACAAAATCACGGACTCCACAGCAAATGGGATAGAGTTGGAGACCATCGTACTAAGTGATCTATCACGACAACAAAGAACTGAATACCATGTGTTCCCAGTCATAAGTGGACCCTGAATAATAATCACATGAATACGAAAGTGGGGTGGGCAGTCACTGGACACTGCTAGGGGAGGGAGGGAGGGAAGAGGGTGAGGGATGCCTGGCAACACACTGGGTACCTTGTCCACCACCAAGGGGAGTGAGGGCCACCTAGGAGCCCAGACTTCACCTGCACACAACCTACTTATGTCGTTAATCCCCACTTGTACCCTACACCTCTACAATACAATAAAATTTCCTTCTACTTAAACAGAACCCTTATTTGGCTACTTCTGCAATACCGTTAGCTCATGGACCAGCACAAATCAATAACAAAGTTTTGTTGTTGTGGTTTTGAGTTGGGGGTCTCACTCTTGGTCAGGCAAGAGTACAGTGGCTCCCTGCAGCCTCCACCTCCTGGGTTCAAGCAATCCTCCCACCTCAGCCTCCCAAGAAGCTGGGACTACAGGTGCTGGCCACCATGCCTGGCTAATTTTTTTAGTTTTTGTAGAGACGAGGTCTCACTGTGTCTCCCAGGCTGGTCTCAAACTCCTGAGCTCAAGTGATCCTCCTGCCTCAGTCTTCCAAAGTGTTGGGATTACAGGTGTGAGCCACCGT
>NW_007075222.1:0-405 GCF_000164805.1 Carlito syrichta
CTAGCTATATAAGTCAGCTATTCATGTCAGCTAGTTAGCTAGTTAAGTCAGCTAGTTAAGTCAACTGTCTAGCTAGATAGCTAGCTAGGTAGCTAGCTAGTAAAGCCAGCTAGCTATGCCAACTTGCTAGCTAGGTAGCTAGCTGGTTAAGCCAGCTAGTTCAGTCAGGTTGCTAGCTTGTTAAATAAGCTAGTTAAGTGAGCTGGCTAGCCAGCTGCCTAGCTGAGTAGCTACTAAGATAAGTCAACAGGAAACCAGTTAGCTAGCTAGTTAAACTACCTAGTTAAGTCAGCTCACTACCCAACTGGTTAGCTAGGTAGCTAAGTCAGGTGGCAAACAAGCAAGCTATGTAGGTAGTTAACTAGGTAAGTCAGATGGCTATCCAGCTGGCCATCTAGGTAGCTA
>NW_007075223.1:0-782 GCF_000164805.1 Carlito syrichta
GCTACTTGGAAGGCTGAGGTGGAAGGATAGCCAGAGTCCAGCAGGTCGAGGCTGCGGTGGCCGGGACGGCCACTGCACTCCAGGCTGGGTGACAGAGTGAGACTCCAACTCAAAAAATAAAAATAAGCTGGGCTCGGTGGCTCAGCCTGTAATCCCGCGCCTTTGGGAGGCTGAGGTGAGTGAATTGCCTGAGCCCGCGGGTTCGAAACCCGCCTGGGCAGTGAGACCTCATCTCTACAATAAATCAAAAAATCAGCTGGGTGTGGTGGCGCATGCCTGTAATTCCGGCTACTCGGAAGGCTGAGGCGGAAGGATCGCTGGAGCCCAGCAGGCCGAGGCTGCGGTGGCCGGGAGCGGCCACTGCACTCCAGTCTGGACGACAGAGTGAGACTCCAACTCAAAAAAAATAAAAATAAAAATAAAAATAAAAATAAAAATAAAAATAAAAAAATAGCTGGGCATGGTAGTGCACGTCTGTAGTTCTGGCTACCTGGAAGGCTGAGGCGGAAGGATTGCCGGAACCCAGCAGGTCGACGCTGGGGTGGCCATGAGCGTGCATGCCACTGCACTCCAGTCTGGGCGAAGGAATGAGACTCCAACTCAAAAAATAATAAATAAATAAATAAAAATTAATTAGTCAGACAAGGTGGTGTGTGCTTGTAGTCCCAGCTACTTGGGAGGCTGAAGCAGAAGGATTGCTTGAGCCTAGGAGGTCCAGGCTATGGTGAGCTGTGATTGTTTTGCTGTATCCAGTCAGGGTGAGAGTGAGACTCTGATTAAAA
>NW_007075224.1:0-405 GCF_000164805.1 Carlito syrichta
CTGTTACTTTACTGACTTTAATCTATTCCTTTTCTTCTTCTTCTTCTTCTTCTTCTTCTTCTTCTTCTTCTTCTTCTTCTTCTTATTATTATTATTATTTTATTTTTTCCTATTTCTCTGTAAACCCCATCTTTTTATAGAAGAATAGCACACCAATAAGGAAGTTGGTTAGCTTGTATGTTAGCATCATTGTATGTTTTAGGTTTTATATGGTTGTTGATTAGTTTTTAGTCATGGTTATTATTTTATTTTTATTGTTTTTCAGTGTTCGTGTCTCTTTTCACTTACCAGTTGGTACACTCATCTGTTTTCCCCTCACTCCTCTCTCTCTCCACCCACCTCTTCCCCACACTGCCTGCTCCATTCTCTTCCCTCTGTTAACTTCATATTGCTTTAAGGGAGTAA
>NW_007075225.1:0-582 GCF_000164805.1 Carlito syrichta
GTGGGAAACTATGGGGGGAAGGGGAAGGGAGATGGGATTAATGGTAGTAAATATCTGTCTGGGGATGGAGAGACACCTCTTATCAACAAGGGTTCCTGAATGAAGCATATTTGTACACCTAACCCTTAACTGTACCCCACAATATCATAATAAAAATATTGATTAAAAAAAATAAAATTTTGTCTTTTTTGATAACATGATTCTTTACCTCAAAAACCCAAGAGAACCTGTCAAAAACCTCCTTGCACTGATAAAGAACTTTGGCAAAGTATCAGGGTATAAAATAAAGGTGCCAAAGACAGTTGTATTCATATACACCAACATTAAACAAACAGAAACCCAAATAAAAAGCACAATCCCATTCACAATAGTCACAAACACACACACACGCACACACACACGCACACACACAAAATAGTTCAGCATATTCCTAACCAAAGAAATCAAAGACCTTCACAACAAAAACTACCAAACACTGCTCAAAGAAATCAAAGATGACACAAACAAATGGAAAAATATTCCATGCTCATGGATTGGAAGAATCAACATTGTTAAGATGTCCATCATACCCAAGGCAATCTA
>NW_007075226.1:0-404 GCF_000164805.1 Carlito syrichta
AAGTCACCTAGTAAGTCAGCTGACTAGAAAGCTGGCTAGCTAGGTTACTGGGTAGTTAAGCCAGCTGTCTAGGCTGGCTAGCTAGTTAAATCACCTAGTTAAGTCAGTTGGCTAGCAAGCTGGCTAACTAAGGAGCTTGCTAATTAAGTCAGCTGCCTAGACAGAAGGCTAGTTAGTTAAGTCACTTAGTTTAGTCAGCTGGCTAGAAAACTGGCTAGCTATATAGCAAGCTAGTTAATTTATCTGACTAGCAAGCAGGTCAGCTATTTAAGTCAGCTAATTAGGTCAACTGGTTAGCCAGCTGGCTAGGTAGGTAGCGAGTTACTTAATTCAGTTGGCTAGCAAGTTGGCAAGCAAATTAACACAGCTAGGTAAGTCAGCTGGCTAGCCAGGTAGTTAGCTAG
>NW_007075227.1:0-427 GCF_000164805.1 Carlito syrichta
CAAAAAAAAAAGTGTAAGAACTACTACTTGTTGAATTTTGATATAGTAGCAAAGAAAGATATTCACGACGACCTGAAAGTTTATTGAAATATGCCCCTCTCTTTCCACCTACATATCTGGCTGGGTCTTCTTCATAGCCAGGAACCAAAATGAGATATTTCTATGGTTTGAATGCAGCAGTCAATATGGTAATACAGGCAGACAGTGCAAAGATTTGCAAAGCCCTAAAACTGTGTCAATTTTCTTTTTCTTTTGTTTTGGAAGTTAAAATTTTTTAAACTGGAGAAATGTTACTTATTAATGTTTCTTGGGCTTATTATTATTTTATTTAAAAGATTTTTTTGTGTGTTGGAGTCTCACTCCATCACCCAGGCTGGAGTGCAGTGGCATGCTCCCGGCCACCACAACCTCGACCTGCTGGGCTCTG
>NW_007075228.1:0-1000 GCF_000164805.1 Carlito syrichta
GGAAAGTGTAACCGAAAACTAATTCCTCTTCAGAATCCGAAATACCCATGCCTTATGAACTAAGTTAGACAAGTGGGATCTCATGAAATTAATACTCTTCTGCTTATTAATTTTCATTAAATGTTTTAAATTTTTAGAGACTAAATTGTTTATACCCCCTCATGTTTGGGAGTTTCTCGGTCCTCTTAATAAACACTGCTATAAAAACCATAAAACATTGCAACCTAAATTGCTATACCTGATAACTTTAATATTATAGATATTAATTTACAGAATTAATAAACAAGAAAATGTCCACAAATTTTAAAAATGAAAAAAGCTGTATTAAATTATATAATGTTTTATAATGTAGGCGAAACTGCTCAAAGGAAGTTACACAATTACATAATAGTAGTGTTAATTGTTTTCAAATCTTGTAAATGTCTCCATTTATCAGATTTTTTTAAATTACAAAAATAGGAAACTTTTTGAGATTCCAGATCTATATCATTCTTAGATAACTGAACCTTGAATTAGAGGCTGGTCATATAGAGCCTTCTACCAAATACAGCCTTACAAGGTATTAAAAGCCAATAGCCAAAAGCTCTATAATTTTTATTCCTGGAGTGATGGATTCGGATTACACAGGAAAAATCCAGGTACTTATTACTCCCCCTAACAAAACTGTACAGTTTAACAAAGGTCAAAAAATAGCCCAGTTGCTACTCCTGCCTTCTCATAAAACAGGTAAAACTTTAACTGACCTGCCTAGAGGTGACTCTAGATTTGAATCTAACAAATTATTTAAAACAACCTTGAAATTGGGTTAAAATTGTACAAAATAAAACAGTATCATAATTTAATGCAGCTTTTTCCATTCTTAAAATATGACGGGAATGTGATTTTATATTTCCCTCAAATATATAAGGGCAACTTTTCTCTAAGGATTGCACATCTGTAACATTTAATCAAAATTAACCAGCTGAAAATACAGAGTCCACCAAGAAAATGTTAACAGATT
>NW_007075229.1:0-404 GCF_000164805.1 Carlito syrichta
AAATAGACACAGTGAACGAGAGGTAGTATTCAAAGAGATGATGAGGAAAATTGTCTATGTAAAACAAAAGTCTAGCGATTTCAAAGATACAATATTCTCAAGCAGAAGAAATGAAAAGAAATCCACACCTAGATAGTTTCTGCTAAAACTTCAGATTCCCAATGACAAAAAAAACCAAACCATATAAATATAAGGCAGCCAGAGAGAAACAACAGAAAACCTAGGATAGAATAACAATTAGACCAATAGCAAATTTCTCAACAGCAACAAGATTGCAAAATGGTATCTTCAGAATTTCAAGAACAACATTAAAATAAAGATATTTTCAGATAAGAAAACATGATGAGGAATAAATAAACTTAAGTGTAGATCATATTGAAATACAACTTTATTCCCACTTAGAT
>NW_007075230.1:0-469 GCF_000164805.1 Carlito syrichta
CCGGAGCTTGTGGACACAGCACACCGGCAGAGAGCTCGTGCCGGCCTGAAGGAGTCGCCCTCACTGGCCATCCGCGTTTGTGTCCCTCCTGGTGAAGAATTCACAGCGTGTCTGTTACACGGATGTATCAAACAGGACTCTTCTGGGAGCTTCTGCTCTCCTTATTCACAACAGGAACGGGCTTGAATTTATAAACTCTCCAACTCCGAGATGGAAACTCTATAAATTCAGGCTTGCTGCTACTGTGAATAAGGAGAGTAGAAGCTGACAGAGAAAAACTGCTTTTACACTTCCGTGTAACAGGCAAGCTGTGACTTAATCACCGTGATGGATGCAAATGTGTATGACCAGCGAGTGCGAGACTTGGGTGCTGTGTCCAAGAGGAGGGAAACATGCGGGCCGGGGGGAGGCCGTGGGGGGGGGTTGCGGCGAGAGCAAGGCGGCCGACCTGGAAGCCCGAACCCAGGCC
>NW_007075231.1:0-403 GCF_000164805.1 Carlito syrichta
ACACACACACACACACACACACACACACACACACACACACACACACACACACACAAACATCCAGTGGAGTTATCTTTGGCTCTCCTCTACCACTTTGGGCATTTAGGCGATTTGGAAATCCCATTGGCTCTACTTTGAAAATACAGCATAAATTGAATATTATTTATCACCCTTTTCCATGCCACTGTTATTTATTAACAAGATGATTAAAACAGCTTCCTAATTATCTTTGCTTGCATCCTTGCCCCTAGTTGTCTATTCTTAGGGCTGAACTATGCTTTATCCTCTAACTTAGCACATTTTGAAAGTAAAAGGAGCCAGGACAACAGGCATTAACTAGAACCATCCTGCACAAGCCTGGGCACATGGCCATCCTACTTCATCTCAACCCAGAAGCCAAGAG
>NW_007075232.1:0-667 GCF_000164805.1 Carlito syrichta
TCCGGCGATCCTTCCGCCTCAGCCGTCCAAGTAGCTGGAACTACAGGCGCACGCTACCACACCCAGCTAATTTTTGATCTATTGTTAAGATGAGGTCTTGCCAAGTTGCCCAGGCGGGTCTCAAACCTGTGGGCTCGGCAATCCACTCAGCTCAGCCTCCCAAAGGTGCAGGATTACAGGCTGAGCCACCAAGCCCAGCTGTTTTTGTTTTTTTGAGTTGGAGTCTCATTCTGTCACCCAGGCTGGAGTGCAGTGGCACGCTCACGGCCACCACAGCCTCCACCTGCTGAGCTCAGGTGATCCACCTCAGCCTTCCAAGTAGCTGGAACTATAGGTGCAAGTCACCACGCCTGGCTAATTTTTTGTTTTATTGTAGAGATGGGGTCTCACCCCCCTGGGCTCAGGCAGTCCTCTAGCCTCCACCTCCCAAAGTGCTGAGATTACAGGCATGAGCCACTGTGCCCGGCTGAGATTTGTTTGAATCCATCCTCAAGACTAACTCAGCCCATCAACCACATAATTTAAAAAAAACAAACACCCCGCGGGTTCGAGACCCACATGGGCAGCGAGACCTCATCTTGACAATAAATCAAAAAGTTAGCCGGGAGTGGTAGGGCATGCCTGTAATTCCGGCTACTCGGAAGGCTGAGGCGGAAGGATCGCCGGA
>NW_007075233.1:0-543 GCF_000164805.1 Carlito syrichta
TTTTTTTTTTTTTTTAAGGTAGGATCTTGCTCTGTCGCCCAGGCTGGAGTACAGTGGCATGATCACAGCTCGACCTCCTGAGCTCAGGTGATTCTTCTACCTCAGCCTCTTGAGTAGCTGTAACTACAGGCACACACTACCCACTACCATGCCTGGCTTTTTTTTTTTTTTGAGAAACCAGGTCTCACTCTGTTGCCCAGGCTGTTCGAACTCGGCCAAGCAGTCCTCTCCTGCCTTGGCCTCCCAAAATGCTGGGATTACAGGTGTGGGCCACCATGCCTGACCGGCCTAGGGCTTTATAGGCCAGCATACTGGGTGAAAAGAAAGCGGATGTGTATGTACCAAGTCACACCTGTGGAAAATTCTAAGCTCTGGTTAAGTTCCCCACATGCCCAGGCAGGAAAGAAAAGAGTGGGGAGAGGCTCAGCTCTAGGGCACGGGGAGTCAGGAATATAGATCGTGACCCATCTTGCAACCAGAACCAGGATTTGGTGGCCCTGCAGACTTCTTCAGATGGAGCAGTTACATTTTCATGTACCTTCC
>NW_007075234.1:0-402 GCF_000164805.1 Carlito syrichta
CCCCAATACAATTTTTCCTGACTCTAAAGCCAGTTGCCCTGTGTACATACAACGCACAGTTGAGAATGTTTTTGGAGACAGGGTCTGGTTCTGTGGCTCAGCCTGGGGCCTGGGGACATGACCGTTGTTCAATGTCAGCCTCGAAATCGCAGGTGATCCTCTCTCCTCAGCATCCGGAGTGACCAGGACAATGAACATCTCCACCCCAGACCCCTGGTTTGGATGGGTGCAGAGACGGGGACAACCTGTGTGGCCTGGGCTGGCCTTGGGCTCCTGGGCTTTTGCCATCCTCACACCTCGGCCTCCCAGAGTACTGGGATTCCAGGCGTGGGCTGCCATGCCATGCCTTATGGTTTGTTTTCGATGAAAGATAGAGACCAGACTCGGATGTTGAGCCTCATC
>NW_007075235.1:0-716 GCF_000164805.1 Carlito syrichta
CCAGCACTTTGGGAGGCCGAGGCAAGTGAATTGCCTGAGCCTGTGGGTTCGAGACCAGCCTGGGCAACTTGGTGAGACCACCTCTCTACAATAAATCATATTTAGCTGGGTGTGGTGGCGCATGCCTGTAGTTCCGGCTACTTGGAAGGATGAGGTGGAAGGATCCCTGGAACCCAGCAGGTCCATACTGGGGTGGCCGTGAGTGTGCCATTGCACTCTGGCCTGGGCGACAGAGTGAGACTCCAACTCAAAAAAAAAAAAAAAAAAAAAACAAGAGGCAGAGATTGGTAGAATATATTTTAAAAATATGACACAATGATACACTTCTCAGAAGAAACTCACTCCAAATTCAACAAAATAAGTAGGTTGAAAGTATAAAGAAAAGCAAATACATGATAAGCACTATGATAAACACAGGGTGGTGTCATTGGAGAAGGACCTTCAGGGTACTTCTTTTTTTTTTTGAGTTGGAGTCTCACTCTGTCACCCAGGATGGAGTGTAGTGGCCGCTCCCGGTCACCTCAGCCTCGACCTGCTGGGCTCTGGCGATCCTTCTGCCTCAGTCTTCCAAGTAGCTGGAATTACAGGCACATGCTACCACGCCCGACTAATTTTTTGATTTATTGTAGAGATGAGGGCTCACCAAGTTGCCCATACGGGTCTCGAACCTGTGGGCTCAGGCAATCCACTCACCTCAGCCTCCCAAGGCGTGGGAT
>NW_007075236.1:0-495 GCF_000164805.1 Carlito syrichta
ATAAATCATATAGGGAATATTTTTTAAAGCGATATATTTTGTATTTAAGTTAGAAATAAATTTTTCCAGTAGTTTGTTTATTCATTTTCAGCTAAATAAGGAGAGGAAAATGGCTAAAACGTTGATGTCTGTACAAAAAAATATAAGCATAACCAAAAAAAGATCTCAAATGTCTTAATACCATTCCTTCCTTTGAATGTCATTTCTTAATGGTTAGCACTCTGGACTTTGAATGTCATTTCTTGTGACCCAGGTACCAATAGCAAAGAAATCAATAAAGACTTGACCTATATAAGAATTTTAAAAATTGACAAGTTGTGGGTGGACTTAAAAAAAATTGCGAACATTAAATAGTCCCAGGCCAAGTGTGGTGGCTCAAGCCTGCAATCCCGGCATTTTGGGAGGCCAAGGCGAGAGAATTGCCTGAGCCCAGGTGTTCGAGACCAGCCTGGGCAACTTGGCAAGACCTCGTCTCTACAATAAATAAAAAAATTA
>NW_007075237.1:0-533 GCF_000164805.1 Carlito syrichta
GTAGCACATGCCTATAGTTCTGGCTACTTGGAAGGCTGAGGTGGAAGGATCACCGGAGCCCAGCAGGTTGACGCTGGGGTGGCCGTGAGTGTGTCACTGCCCTCCAGCCTGGAGGACAGAGTGAGACTCCAACTCAAAAAACAAAAACAAAAAGAGAAACTCTCAGTGGCTCAGCCTGTAATCCCCGCACTTTGGGAGGCCAAGGCAAGTGGATTGCCTGAGCCCACGGGTTCGAGACCAGCCTAGGCAACATGGCGAGACCTTGTCTCTACAATAAATCAAAAATTAGCCTGGGGTGGTAGTGCACACCCATCGTTCTGGCTTCTTGAAAGGCTAAGGCAGAAGGATCACTGGAACCCAGCAGGTCGACATTAGGGTGGCTGTGAGTGTGCCACTGCACTCCAGCCTGGGCAACAGAGTGGGACTCCAACTCAAAAAAAAATAAAATAAAAAATAAATAAAACTTATTGAAAGGGCCGGGCTCGGTGGCTCAGCCTGTCATCCCGCGCCTTGGGAGGCTGAGGTGAGTGGAT
>NW_007075237.1:1844-2350 GCF_000164805.1 Carlito syrichta
CTCAGCCTCCCAAAGGCGCGGGATTACAGGCTGAGCCACTGAGCCCAGCTTGATTTTTTATTTTAGGATTGGGGGTCTTGCTCTGTGGCCCAGGCTGGAGTGCAGTGGTGCGATCACAGCTCACTGCAGCCTCCAACTCCTGGGTTCAAGTGAGCCTCCCACCTCAAGCTCCTGAGTACCTGGAAATACAGGCACTACCATGCTTGACTCATGTTTTTATTTTTTGTAGAGATGAGTCTTGTATGTTGCCCAGGTTGGTCTTGAACTGGCCTCAAGTGATCCCCCCGCCTCACCCTCCTGAGTAACTGGGACTACAGGCACCAACATACCTGGCTAATTTTTAATATATTTACATTTTTGGCCGGGCTCGGTGGCTCAGTCTGTAATCCCGCACTTTGGGAGGCCTAGGTGAGTGAATTGCTGAGCCTGCGGGTTCGAGACCCGCCCGGCAACTTGGCGAGACCTCATCTCTACAATAAATCAAAAAATTAGCCGGGCGTGGTAAC
>NW_007075238.1:0-401 GCF_000164805.1 Carlito syrichta
ATGAACTCTGAAAAGCACTGGGATCACAAACAGGCACCAGCACACCCAGCCATGACTTCTCATTCCTACATCCCCAGCACCCAGGAAGGGACCCTGAGCAGGTCCTCACATGGTGAATAAACAAAGAACTGAGAGCACTGGCCCTACCCAGCCTGGCCACACAATCAAACTGCACTTCAGACTTTGTACTTCATAGAACCCTCCACATAAGCACTGATGGCAATCATGGCCTATCACTAGTCAGGGCTATGTCCAGGTATGGACTGAATGTTTTGTCTCAAATCCACCAATTCTTGGGTTCCTGATATTAGGAGGTGTGGCTTGGTAGATGATGAGGTCATGAGGGCAAAGTCTTTGTAAGTATCCTAGTAAGAAGATCCAGGAGAGAATCTGCTTCTCTC
>NW_007075239.1:0-737 GCF_000164805.1 Carlito syrichta
ATTCTCCAAAAGTGAGTTCCCCAAAAGACTCCTATGTTCCTTCCCTGACCCCCCTCCCACCCAGCCCACCACCAGCCACAGTGGTCCAAGGCCTGGAGACCCTAGGACCCATGCAAGGCTGGCTATTGAGGTCTCTTGGCTGCTAGTCCTCCACTATAGGTGGCCCTGGGCCCTGGCCATGTGGAGATTCCAGTTCCCTCCCCAGCTACAACGTCTCACCCTGTGGCCCTTAGATAGGCACCACCTTGTGGAGATTTGGGTTCCCTTGCTGGCTACACTGATCCACCCGGCACTCAGTTGCTGCCAGCTCTTTCCCTGACTGGGCACCTAGCCCAGCAGCCCAGTGCTCACTCCTCAGAGTTTCAGCTCCGTGCCCTGGGTTCTGGGCTACCACCCAGCCCTATTTCAAGCCACTGACACCTAGGGAAGCTCTAGGTGCCTGCCCCTCAGAGATACCAGCTCCATTCCTGGCTGAAGTGCCCTGTGTGGGGCCCAAAGCTATGGTCACCACTCACCACCTGCCCTTTGGAGCTCCGGTCCCTGCTCTGGTTGAGGCACCCAAATTGGGAACCTGTGGTTGTGTATGGGAATAATATATCTTAAGGAGATGCTGATCCATCACTCTCAGCTCTCAGTTCCAGAAGAGGGATCTCCCAGGTCCCTCCTTCAACCCAGGCTGCTGGCAGCACACCAGATCCAATGTCCAACTGTGTGCCTGATGCTGGAGACACTCCACA
>NW_007075240.1:0-1455 GCF_000164805.1 Carlito syrichta
GGGTATTGCATTGAATCTGTAGATTGCCCTTGGTGGGATGGACATCTTAACAATGTTGATCTTCCTATCCACAAGCATGGGATGTTTTTCCATTTGTTTGTATTTTCTTGGATCTCTTTGAGCAGTGTTTTGTAGTTCTCATTGTAAAGGTCTTTCACTTCTCTGGTTAGTAAGATGCCGTGGTATTTTATTTTTTTTGGTGGCTATTGTGAATAGGATTGTGCTTTTAATTTGGGTCTCTGCCTGCTTGTCGGTGCTGTTTAGGAATGCAGCTGTCTTTTGCACATTTGTTTTGTATCTTTAGACTTTGCCAAAGTCCTTTATCAGTACAAGCAGGTTTTTGAGAGATTCTCTTGGATTTTTAAGGTATAGGATCATATCATCAGCAAAGAGGGATAACTTGACTTCCTCTTTTCCTATTTGGATACTCCTGATTTTCTTGACTTCCAACACAATATTGAACAAGAGGTATGAGAGTGGGCAGCCATGTCGTGTTCCAGTTTTCAGGGGAAGTGTTTCTAGTTTCTGTCCATTTAGCAATATGTTAGCTGTGGGCTTGTCATAGATGGCACTCACTATTTGGATGTATGTTCCTTCTATAACTAGGTGTCTGAGGGTTTTTATCTAGAAGGGATGCTGGATTTTATCAAAAGCTTTTTCTGTATCTAATGAGATAATCTTCTAGTTCTTATTTCTATATATGTTGATGTATTTAATAACATTTATGGTCTTGCAAATGTTGAACCAGTCCTGCATCCTGTGGATGAAGCCTACTTGGTCATGGTGGATCAATTTTGAGTTGTGTTTTTGATTCAATTTGCTAGAATCTTGTTGAGGATTTTTGCGTCTAGGTTCATAAGTGATACTGGTCTATAGTTCTCTTTCTTTGTTGGATTTTTACCCAGTTTGGGTATCAGTGTGATGTTAGCTTCATAAAATGACTTGGGGAGAATTCCATATTTCTCAATTTCTTGGAATACTTTTAATAGGATTGTTTTCAGCTCCTTCTTGTAGGTTTTGTAGAATTCTGTTGGAAAGCCATTCGTTCCAGGGCTTTTTTTTTTGTAGGTAGTTTTTGTATGACAGAGTCAATTTCCTAGGTTGTTAGTGGTCTATTTAGTGTCATGATGTCTTCTTGTTTTAACCTGGGGAGGTTGTGTGATGTCAGAAAGCCTCCATTTCATCTACGTTATCAAGTTTGTTTCTATATAGGTGTACATAATAATCTCTGATAATCTTTTGTATTTCTTTAGGGTCAGTTGTGATTTGACCTTTTGTATTTCTGATTGTGTTTATTTAGGCATTTTTCTCTCTTTTTCTTGGTCATTCTGGCTAGGGGCCCATCAATCTAGTTAATTTTTTCAAAGAACCAACTTTTTTTGTTGATGATTTCTGTGATATTTTTGTCTTCTATATCCTGTATTTGGGCTCTTATTTTTGTGATTTGGATTCTTC
>NW_007075240.1:1808-5667 GCF_000164805.1 Carlito syrichta
CCACTTGCAAATTAAAATGTTCACTTATTTTGGTATGTGTTCCCTGAGATAAACCCCCAGCACCACTCTATATGATGATGCAAAGCAGAAGCCAACACACACTACAAAACAACAAAAATTTAAAAAACCAAGAAAACCACACACACACACACACACACACACACACACACACACACACACACGTCTAGTACAAAGTGAATAAAGAAGAAAGACAAAAAGACCAAAGGGGGGAGTATAGGAAAAAAGAAAAAAAAAGCTGGGGATTCAGGTGGAACCCTCACACATATATTGACACACCTCTTAAACAAAACAGAACAAAACAAAACAACAACAAAAAAAGTGTCCTCTTGTGGCAGGCTCTGTAATTATTCTTCTAATCAGATGTCTCCTGCAGAGCCACCTCTTTCATTCTCTCCTCAGGGAAGGAAGCAGCAAAGGAGGAGGGGCAGTGGAGGTGGTTGGGGTTGCAGTCCTCCCCTCCCACTCTTGTATGGTCAGGAAGATCTCTGGTTGGGATGTACAGGATATTCTCTTCCCCAGCTATGTACTCTCATGAGGTTGCCCCAGCTAGTCCTATCCCAGAATGGTATTCTCCTATTGTGACAGTTATTCAGGCTCCATCTGGGTTTGTCCCTCTCAGTCGTGGCCCAGTTGTTTGACTCTGTCATTTAGAGGACTGTTGGAGAGGAGGGGGTTTGGTTCAGTCCTGGACTCACCACTGATCTCTTTGGAGTTCTTCTTGGTCCTTTTCTGGCCACACCCTTTGTCCCATGGCTGCATCAGGGTAGGTTTTGGGATGCCTGGAACTCAGCACTTGTGAGTTCCCTCTGAAGTTTGTGGTGTCAGGATATTTCCTCTAGACTGCTTTCAAATCCTGAGTATTTGATCTGCCATTCACAGAGATCAAATCTTTGGTCTCAGTCTTCAGCCTCTTTCAGCTGCATACCAGATGCTGAAGTGGTGAAGCAAAGCCAGAAGCAGTCTCTCTGCTACTTCAGTGGTGAGAGAGTGCCTAGGGCAATAGTTTGTCCATGCCACTTAGGCAACAAGTTGGAGATTGCAGGAGAGAGCTGGGCAGGACAATGCAAATCTCTCCCTGGAAAATGGCTGTGGTGGGCGGCTCCTCACCAGGCAATTTTCCTCTCCAGATTCCCCCATGCTCTCTCTCCAGTAATCAGACCCTGTGCTCCAGCGGGTCTGGTACAGGAGATGATGGTGTGCACCCAGTGTCAGGCACTGGGAATCAGCTGAATTCACCCGGCTTTCCGTGGGAACGTTCCTACAGGTAGCAGACATTACCACATGCGATCTTGCGAACTGCGCTCTAATTTCAGGGCAGTCTGGGCTTGCAGTTGCCCTCAGAGAAGGGACCCGGGTGCATGCAGCCGAGTATCCCCTCAGATGAACTTTCACGCTCCCACAAGTGCCTCTATACTCATGCAGAGAGTCTTTATTCATTTGCCTCCATGGAGATTCTTACAAGCTGACCTGTCAGCCACCATCTTAAGCTCCCAAGACCAATACTATTTTGAATAGAAATTATGAAAGCAGGCATCCTTGTCTTGTTTCTTATATAGGGAGTTTTCAATCTTTGACTATTGAGTATGATGTTAGTTATGGCTTTTTTCACTCATATGATTCTTAACTTATTGAGGAAGTTTCCTTATATCCCTTATTTATTGAGTGATTATTTTTTAATCAAGAAAGGATGTATAGCCAGGTTCGGTGGCTCAGCCTATAATCCCGTGCCTTTGGGAGGCTGAAGTGAGTGGATTGCCTGAGCCTGCATGTTCAAGACCCACCTGGGCAGCGAGACCTCATCTCTACAATAAATCAAAAAATCAGCTGGGCGTGGTAGCGCATGCCTGTAATTCCGGCTATGGTTACTCGGAAGGCTGAGGCGGAAGGATCGCTGCTGGAGCCCAGCAGGCGAGGCTATGGTAGCCGGGAGCGGCCACTGCACTCCAGTCTGGGCAACAGAGTGAGACTCCAACTCAAAAAAAAAAGAAAGAATGTATCAATCTTTCATTTTTTGCACCAATTTTTATCAACCTATTGATTGAACATATTATATTGATTGATTTTGGCATGATGAACCATTTTTGCATTTAGAGAACAAAAGTTATTTGGGCATAATGTATAATCATTTAAAATGCTGCTGAATTCTGTTTGCTAGTATTTTGTGAAGTGTTTTTCATAAATATTCAAAAGGGATACTAACCTGTAGTTTTGCTTCTTGTTTCTAAGCATGTCTTTAATATCAAGGTACTGTTTGGCCCATAAAATATAATCAGACATTTTCTCTTCATTTTCTTTTGAAGAGTTTGAAAAGGATTTGTTGCTGTTATTTGTTATATTTTTAGTGAAATTTACCAGTAAAGTCATATGGTCTGGAGTTATCCTTTGTTGTATTTTTTCCTTTATTTTTAGCTAGCATGTAATATATCTACATAGCTATGGAATACAGTGATACTTTGATACATGAATTCAATGTATAAAGATTCAATCAGGGTAACCAGCATATCCATCACCCCAAATATTTATCAATTAAATTAAATCAATTGTTGAGAACATGCAAAATCTTATCTAATAGCTTTTTGAAAATATTCAATTAATTTTAACTATATTTAACTTTTAGTGCTAAAAAAACTCTAGAAATTAATTCTCTTATTTAGCTGTAACTTTGTACTCATTGACCAATCTTTTCTCCTCCTTCACTCCTGCACGCCTTTGTCATTCTAATAACCACAAATCTACTCTTTATTTCTAAGAGGTCAACTTTTTCGTAGTTCCCACATACTAGTGAGAACACATGGTATTTATCTGTATGTGTCTGACATTTTACTTAACATAATGTCCTTCAAGCACATCCATATTGCTGTGAATAATAAGATTTTATTTCTGTTTATGCCAGAATAGTATTCCACTGTGTATGTACCACACATTTTCCATTCATCCATTGGTGAACACTTAGGCTGATCCTACATGTTGACTATTGTGAATAATGCTGTAATAAACATGAGGGTGAAGATATCTCTTCAAAATATTGACTTTTATCTTTTGTTTTTACCAGAGGTGAAAATGCCAAATCACATGGTAGTTCTATATTAAGGTTTAAAAAATCTCCATGCTGTTTTCCAAAATGGCTCTGAATTTTCACTCTGCTTCTATTTACATGTCTTTAATCTCCACTATATGATGTCCACTAGTGATATGGAGATATTTAAATTTAAGTTAATTAAAATTAAATAAAATATAAAAGTCTATCAGTCACACTAGCTGAATTTCAATTGCTCAGTTGCCACTTCTGTTTAGTGACTATCATATCTGACAGGATTAATATAGAATATTTCCATCACAACAAAAAATTCTATTGGATAGTCCGGATTCGGCAATTCACTTTGTCTTTCTGAACTTTGTTTCGCTACTTATAAAAAGGAGATTTATAAAACTCATAAGTGGGCCTTAACATTGGGAATGCAAGCACAAATGCAGGATCAAAAAATGATGGGCATTGCTAAGGGAGGGGCCACACAACTACCCATTGGGTACCATGTCCATTACCAAGTGTGAGAGAGATTGCTAGAAGCCCAGACCTCAACTGCACACAATTTGCTTATGAAGCAAATCTTCACATGTAACCCCCAACTCTGAAATAAATTATGAAAAAACGTTTGACTGATTGTGTGCTACATTGTTTAAAGCAGAGTTTATAAATGAAAAACTTAAATATTTAGCTGAGGAGGTTTCCAAGCAAAGTGCTGAAGGTGTAACCCATCTTCTTCTCATTGTTCACAGTGAAATGTATGAGGAATTAGATATCTGAGAAGAGAATGCTTTAGTAAAAAGGAATAAGACC
>NW_007075241.1:0-416 GCF_000164805.1 Carlito syrichta
AAACAACAGTCCTTGCTATAGTAGCATCAGTCTGTCTTGGCTTTGAAGAGGATACTTCCAACTATCTATTGCTGTGGTTCATAGACTCCTTCTGTCCTGGCAGGTCCTCTTCAGTGGCCAAGCTCCTGGAGAGGAACTGAGAGTCATCATGGGTTTATTTCAGGCCAAACATCTTAACACACATCCCGATAGTGGGTAGGAGCAAGAAGGTGGAGATTTTTATTAGTGATATGTGGACAGAGATGAGGATACTGAAAGCAAGAGTCAACATTTCCAACGGTTCTTCCTGAAAATACATTGTTTTTGATTTTGGAGCTATTGACTCACCCTCAGGCTGGGCATTCCCAAGAGAGCCCGGGGAAACCAATTCATTCCCCACCTACTGTATCCACAGAAACATCTGCTTTAGCTTATTA
>NW_007075242.1:0-399 GCF_000164805.1 Carlito syrichta
CATCCCAATAAACCCACAGTAGATTGAAAATATCTTCAGTCAAAAATGCTTTTTTAATATACCAAACTAAACTACCAAACATTATAGCTTAGCCTAGCCTACCTTAAACATGCTCAGAACACTTACATTAGCCTGCAGTTGGGCAAAATCATCTAACACAAAGCCTATTTTGTAAAAAAGTATGGAATATCTCATGTAATTTATTGAAGACTGAAAGGAAGGATAATGTGGGTACTCGAAGTATGGTTTCCAGAGTGCATATGGCTTTTGCACCATCATAAAGTGGACAAGTCTTGAGTCAGGGACCATCTGTTTTTAGAAATAGGCCTTTAGGGGGTGAAGTTAAATGAAGTCATAAGGGGGAAGCCCTAATCTCATAGGATTAGTGCCTTTATAAAA
>NW_007075243.1:0-398 GCF_000164805.1 Carlito syrichta
AATGTTGGGGCTCAGAAAACAACACCCCAAAATGAAGGCCTCAGAAGCAAAGGTGAGGCTGGCCAGAAAAACTAGAATCTCTCTTTTTCAAGGCAGGCCATAGAAACCAGAACCCCGGCCAGGCTCGTGGTTCAGGCTGTAATCCCAGCACTTTGGGAGGCCAAGGCGAGTGGATTGCCTGATCCTGTAGGTTTGAAACCAGCCTGGGCAATTTAGCGAACCCTCGTCTCTACAGTAAGTCAAAAATTAGCCTAGCGTGGTAGCACATGCCTGTAGTTCTGGCTACTTGGAAGACTGAGGTGGAAGGATCGCTGGAGCCCAGTGGGTAGAAACTGGGGTAGCCCTGAGTGTGCCACTGCACTACAGCCTGGGCGACAGAGTGAAACTTCAACTCAAAA
>NW_007075244.1:0-398 GCF_000164805.1 Carlito syrichta
CTCCATCTGTTCCTCTCCATTCCAATCCTCTCCATTCCGTTCCATTTTTTCCATTCCATTCCATTCCATACATCTCTTTTCCTTTCCTAACCAATCCATTCCATTCCTATCCACTCCATTCCATTTGATTTCACTACATTTGATTCGATTCGATTTGGTTCCATTCCATTCCATTCCTCTCCATTCTATTCCGTTCATTTCCACTCCATTCCATTCCTTTCCATTTCATTCAATTCCACACATTTCTCTCCATTCCTTTCCTCTCCATTCCATTCCATTCATCTCCCTTACAAACCATTACATTCTTCTCCATTCCATTCTACTCCATTCTATTCCACCCCATTCGAATGCACTTTATTCCACTCCATTCCATTTCTTTCCATTCCATTCCAATCCTC
>NW_007075245.1:0-7476 GCF_000164805.1 Carlito syrichta
CTGGCTATCTCACTGTCCAGCCAGGCGACTGGCTATATACGCCTGCTGACTAGCCAGCTGGCCATTCTGCTAGCTAGTTAGCTGGCTGCCTATGTAGCTAGCCACCCATGTAGCCGTCTAGTCAACCATGTAGCTAGCTAGTTACGTCAGCTGGATAGCCAGCTAGCCAGCCAACTAGCTAGTCAGCTAGTTAAAACATCTAGCTAGCCAGCTAGTAATCAATTCAGCTAGCAAGTCAGTTAACAATTCAGCTAGATTGTTAAGTCAACTAGATACTCAGGTTGCTAGCCAACTAGTTACTTAAGTCTGCTGGCTAGTCAGCTATCTAGTCAGCTAGATAGTTAAGTCAACTAGTGAGTTAACTAGCCAGTTAAATAGCTAGTTAAGTAGCTAGCTAGTTAAGTAGCTAGATAGCTATATAGCTAGATAACATGTTTGCTAACTAGCTATGTCAGATAGACAGCCAGCTACCTAGTCTGCTAGCTTGTTAAGTCAGCTCGCAAATCAGCTATTTACTTAGATAACTAGTCAGCTAGCAACTCAGCTAGATGGTCAGCTAACTAGTGAACTCCCTCACTTTACACCAGGTTAGCTAACTAGTAGGCTCGCTCTCCTGCCAACTGGTCAGCAAACTAGTAGGCTCTTTTGCCAGCCAACAGGTCAAGTAACTTGTCAGCTCGCTCGAAGGCCAACAGGTCAGCTAACTAGTTGCTCGCCAGTCAACTAATTAAGTCAGCTCATCAGTCAGCTCACTCGCTGGCCAACTAGTTATGGCAGAGCAGGCATAGGCTCAGTCACCGGCTCACTAGTTGATTCAGCTGACTAGTCGGCTCACTAGTCCACCGACTAGTTATGTCAGCTCACCTGAGGCTCACTTGCTGGCCGACTAATTAAGTTATCTAACTGGTCGGCCTACTAGCTGGAACACTACTTAAGTAAGTTAACCAATCGGCTGACTAGAGGGCCAACTTGTCAGTTGAAAAGTTAGGTCAGTTAAATATTCGGCCGACTAGTTATGTCAGCTAACTAGTCGGCCAACTAGTCTACCGACTAGTTAGGTCAGCAATTTGGTAACCCAACTTCTTGACCGAGCTAACTATGGAGCCAACTCGTCAAAATCTATTTAACCAAGCTAAATATTCGACCTATTAGTCGTCAACTTGTTAAAACAGTTAACAAGTTGGCCGAGTAGTCAGCCCAACGTGTTAAACCAGCTAATTAGTCAGCTGAATCATCAGCCAACAAGTTGTCACCTAGATAATTCATTAAACAACTAGTTGTCAGCTGCTTAACTCGTTTACCAACTAGTTAAAACAGTAATGTAACTCATGAAAAACTCGTAAATTCAGGTAGCTATCTCATTAGCCAACTACTTAAGTCAGCTAGCTAAGTGAGCTAGCTAACTAGCTAGCTACTTAATTCAGGTAGCTAGCTCACCTAATAATTAACTAATTATTTGTCAGCAACTTAAGTCTGTTACCTAACTAGTTTGCTAATTAGTTAAGTCAGTTGGTTATTCAGCTAGTTAAATAGCTAACTAGCTAATTCAGGATGTTATGTCAGCTAGCTAACTAGTTAATTCAGCCAGTTAAGACAGCAAGCTAAGTAGTTAAGCCAGCTAGCTAAGTCAGTTAGTTAAGTTAGCTTCTAATTTAGCCAGCTGATTAAGAAAGCTAGCTAACTAGTTAGCTAAAGGTTTCAGTCAGCAGATTGAGACAGGTTGTTAGCTAGTTATCTAATGGGTTAATTCAGTGGGGTGAGACATCGAGCTAGCAGTTATCAAATGGGTTGAGTCAGCTGGTTGAGTAGGGTAGCTAGCTACTTAACGAGTTAAGTCAGCTGGCTGGTCGGCTAGCTAGCTAGATAGATAATGAGTTTAATCAGCTAGATGAGTCAGCTTACCAGCTCATTAGCTAACGAGATAAGTCAGATGATTAAGTCACCTAGCTAGCACATTAGATAACGATTAAGTTAACTAGTTATCTAGCTGGTTAAGTCAGCTAGCTAACAAGGCAGCTAACTATCTATGTCAGCTTGTTAGGTAGCTATCTAGTTAGCTAATTTTTAAATCAGCTGACTAACTAGGTAGCTAGCTAGTTAGCCAAATATTTAAATTAGCTGGTTAGCTAGGTAGCTGCTAATTAAGTCAGCTACTTTAGTCAACTGGCTAGCCAGCTGGCTAGCTAGGTATTGAGCTAGTTAAGTCAGTTAGCTAGCCAGTTGGCTAGCTGGTTAATTCAACTAGTTAAGACAGCTGGCTAGTCAACTGGCTAGGTTTGGTAGCTAGCTACTTAAGTCAGCTCGATAGCAACCTGGCTACCTAGTGATATCAGCTAGTTAAGTCACCTGGCTAGCCAACTGGCTAGCTGGTCAAGTCATCTAGTGTAGTCAGCTTCTAGCCAGCTCGTTAGGTAGATAGCTAGCTAGATAAGTCAGCTTGCTAGCCAGAAGCTTACTTGTTTTAGTCAGCTAGTTAAGTCAGCTGGCTATCCTGCTGGCTACATAGATAGCTAGCATGTTAAGTTAGGTGGCTAATCAGCTTACTACCTTAAGTCAGCTAGGTAAGTCAGCTGGCTAGCCAGCTGGCTAGATATGTAGCCATCTAGTTAATTCAGCTGACTAGCAAGCAGGCCAGTTATTTAAGTCAGTTAGTTAAGTCAGCTGGTTAGTCAGCTTGCTAGTTAGGTAGCAAGCTAATTAAGTCAGTTTGTTAGCCAGCTGGCAAGCTAATTACGTCAGCTCATTAGGTCTACTGGCTAGCCAGCTAGCTAGCTACAAAGAGAGCTGTTAAGTCATTTGGTCAGCCAGCTGGCTAACTAGATAATTAAGCTAGTTCAGCTGCCTAGTCAGCTGGCTAGCAGGTTAAGTCAACTAGTTATATCAGCTGGCTTTCCAGATGGCTAGCTAGGTGGCAAGCTAATTAAATAAGCTGGCTAGTCAGCTGGCTAGTAATTTAAGTCAGCTAGTTAATCAGCTGGTTTCCCAGTTGGCTAGCTAGGTAGCCAACTAGTTAAGTCAGTTGGCTAGCCAGATGTCTAGCTCATTAAATCAGATAGTAAATTCAGCTGCCCAGGCAACTGGCATGCTAGTTAAGTCAGCTAGTTAATTCAGCAGGCCAGCCAGCTGACTAGCTAGTTAAGTCAGCTAGTTAAGTGAGCTTCCCAGCCAGCTGACTATCTAGGTAGCTAGCTAGTTAAATCAGCTACCTATGACAGCTGGTTAGCTAGGTATCTAGTTATTTAAGTCAGTTAGTTTAGTCAGCTGTCTAGCTAGCTACCTAGCAGGGTACCTAACTTGTTAAATCAGCTGGCAAGTCAGCTGCCTAGCTAGTTAAGTAATGCAGTTAAGACAGCACGTTGGCCAGCATGTTAGCTAGGTAGTTAGGTAGTTAATCAGTTGACAAGCCAGAGGTCTATGTAGGTAGGTAGCTAGTTATATGTGCTGGCTAGCCACCAAGCTATCTAGTTATGTCAGCTAGTTAAGTCAGCTGGGTATCAAGCTGTCTAGCTAGGCAGGTAGCTACTTAAGTCTGCTGGCTAGCCAGCTGGCTACTTCATTAAGTCAGCTAGTTGTCAGCTGGCTAGGCTGCTGGCTACCTAGGTAGCTAGGCAATTAAGTCAGCTGGCTAGCCAGCTGGCCAGCTAGTAAAGTCAACTAGTTTATTCAGCTGGCTAACCAGCTGTCTAGCTAGTTAAGTCAGCTGTTGAAGACATTTATCTAGCCACCTAGTTAGTTAGTTAAAAGCTGGTTATGTCAGATTAGTAGCCAGCTGGCTCCCTAGTTATTTCAGCTAGTTAACACAGGTGGCTAGTTAGTTATCTAGGCAACTAAGTCAGCTGACTAGAAAGCTGGCTAGCTAGTTAAGTCAGCTAGTTGACAGAGGGCTAGCCAGCTTGCTAGCTAAGTAGCTAGCTAGTTATATCAGCTGTCTAGCCAGTTGACTAGCCAGATAATTCACGTAGTTAAGTTAGCTGAGAAGGCAGCTGACTAACTAGGTAGCTTGCTAGTTAAGTCAGCTGGTTAGACAGCCAGTTAACAAGATAAGTCACCAAGTTTATTTCACTGCATAGCCGACTGGCTAACTATGTAGCAAGCTAGTTAATTAAACTGGCTAGAAAGCAGGCCAGCTATTAAGACAGCTAGTTAAGTCATCTGGCTAGAAAGCTGTCTTGATAGGTAGTGACCTTAGTTAAGTCAGTTGGCTAGCCAGATGGCTAGCTAATTATGTCAGCTGGTTAAATCAGCTGGCTATCCAGGTGGTTAGAGACATAGAGAACTAGTTACGTCAGCTGGCTAGCCATCTGGATATCTAGTTAAGTAAGCTAGTTTAGTCACCTGGCTGGCCAGCTGCCTACCTCGTTAATCAACTTGTTATGTCAGCTGACTAGCTATTTAAGTCAACTCTTTAAGTCAGTTGGCTAGTCAGCTCACCAGCTAGTGAAAAGCTAGTTAAGTCAGATGGCTAGACAGCTTACTAGCTAGTTATTTCAGCTCGTTAAGTCAGCTAGTTATGTCAGCTAGCTATTGAAGTCAGCTAGTTAAGTCAGCTAGCTAGCTAGATAGCTAGTAAAATCAGTTTGCTAGCTGGTAGCTAGCTAGTTGAGTCAGTTAGTTAAGTCTGCTGGTTAGCCAGATGCCTTGCTGGGCAGCTAACTTGTTAAGAAGCTGGCTAGCCAGCTGGTTAGCTAGTTACATCACCTAGTTAATTCAGCTCACTAGTCAGCTGTTTAGCTAGTTGGCGAGGCAGTTGCGTTAGCAGGCAAGCCAGCGGGATATGTAGGAAGCTAGCTATTTAATTCAACTGGCTAGCCACCTGGCAAGCTAGTGAGGCCCACTAGTTAAGTGAGCCTGCTAGCCAGCTGGCTAACTAGTTATGTCAGCTAGTTGAGTCAGCTGACTAGCCAGCTGGCTAGCTGTTTAAGACAGCTACTTAATTCAAGTGGCTAGCCAACTGGCTAGCTAAGTATCTCACTAGTTTCATCAGGTAGCTAGCCTGCTGACTAGTTTGTTAAGTCAGGTAGTTAATAGGCTGGCTAGTCACCTGGCTAGGTAGGTAGCTAGGTAATTAAGTCAGCTGGCTAGCCACCTGACTAGCTAGTTACTTCAGTGAGTTAAGTAAGCTGACTATCTGGCTGGCTTCTTAGGTGGCTTGCTAGTTAAGCAAGCTGGCTAGCCAGATTGCTATCTAGTTAGTCAGCTCGTTAAGTCAGCTTGTTAGCAGCAGGCTAGTTAGGTTGCTGGCATATTAAGCTGGCTGGGTATCAGGCTGGTCAGGTAGGTGGTCTGCTAGTTAAGCCAGCTTTCTAGCTGGCTGACCAGCAGGTTGGCTGGCTAGTTAAGCCAGCTGGCTGTCCAATTGTCCAGCCAGGCGGATAGTTATATAAGCCGGCTGGCTAGCCACCTGGTCAACCAACTTGCTAGCAAGCCGTCTGCCTAGCCAGCTAGCCAGTCAAGTAGCTAGCTAGTTAAGCCAGCTGGCTATCCGTGTAGTCAACCAGTTAACTAGCTCCTTAAGACAGCTGGCTAGCCAGCTATCCAGCCAAGTAACTAGTCAGCTAGTTAAGACAGCTAGCTAGCCAGCTAGCTAGTGAAGTCAGCTAGCTAGTGAGCTTGCTAGTCCGCTAGCTAGTTAAGTCAGCTAGCTAGTCAGCTAGATAGTCAATTAGATGGTTAAGTCAGTTAGCCAGTAGCCAGAAAGCTAGCTAGTTAATTCAGCAAGCGAGAGAAATAGATAGCTGGTTTGCTAGGTAGTTATGTCAGCTAAGTAGCCAGGTAACTAGTCAGCTAGCTAGTTAACTCAGCTAGCAAATCAGCTAGTTACTTTGGTAACTAGTCGGCTAGTAATTCAGCTATCTGATCAGCTAACTAGTGGACTTATTAACTTTCCAGCAGGTCAGCTATTTAGTCGGCTTGCTCACCAGCAAACCAGTCAGCAAACTAGTCGGCTTGCTTGCCAGCCAACAGGTAAATAAATTGTTGGCTCACTCGCAGGCCAACAGGTCAGATAACTAGTCAGCTTGCTCGATAGCTCAGCTAGCCAGCTGGCTAGATAAATGAGTCAGCTAGTTAATTTAGCTGGCTAGCCAGCTAGCTAGCTAGGTAGAGAGCTAGTTAAGTCAGCTGGCTAGCTAGCTGGCTCACTAGTCAAGTCATCAAGTTGAGTCACCTTGCTAGCCAGCTGGCAAGCTCGTTAAGTCAAGTAGATGAGTCAGTTGTCTAGCTAGGTAGCAAGCTAGTTAAGTCAGCTGGCTAGCCAGCAGGATAGCTAGTTAAGTCAGCTAGTTAATTCAGTTGGCTTCCCAGCTGGCTTGCCCAGTAGCTAGCTACTTAAGACAGCTGAATAGGAAGCAGGCTAGCTGGTTAAGACAGCAAGATAATTCAGCTGGCCAGCCAGTTGGCTAACTAGTTAAATCAGCTGACCAGCCAGCTGGCTAGCTGGTTAAGTCAGCAAGTTAAGTCAGCTAGTTAATTCAGCTGGCTAGCTAGGTAGTTAGGTCAGCTAGATTAGTCAGCTGGTTAGATAGTTAAGTCAGTTAGTTAAGTCAGCTGGTATGCCAGTTGCCTAGTAAGGTAGCTAGCTAGTTAAGGCAGCTGGCTAGTCAGCTGGCTAACTAGTTAAGTAACCTAGTTATGTCAGCACACAGGACAGCAGGTTAGCTAGGTAGGCAGGTAGTTAATTCAGCTGGCAAGCAAGTGCCTTATGTAGGTAGGTAGGTAGTTAAGTTAGCTGGCTAGCCATTAGACTATCTACTTATGTCAGCTAGTTATTCAACTGGATATCCAGCTGCCTAGCCACATAGCTAGCTAATTAAGTCTGCTGACTAGCCAGCTGGCTACTTCGTTAAGTTAACTGGTTAAATCAGCTTGCTAAGCTGCTGGCTACCTAGGTAGCTAGGCAATTAAATCAGCTGGTTAACCAGCTGGACAGCTAGTTAAGCCAGCTAGTTTAGTCAGCTGGCTAACCAGCTGGCTAGCTAGGTAGCTTGCCAGTTAATTCAGCTTGCTAGACAGCTTGCTAGAAAGTAAAGTTACCTAGTTAATTCAGCTGGATAGGCAGATGGCTAGCTATGTAGCAAGCTAGTTAATTCAGTTGGCTAGAAAGCAAGGCATCTAGTTAAAACAGCTAGTTAAGTCAGCTGGATAGCCAGCTTGCTAGCTAGTTGGTAACATAGTTAAGTCAGATGGCTAGCCAGCTGGCTAGCTAATTAATTCAGCTAGTTAAGAAAGCTGACTATCCAGGTGGCTAGAGAGCTAGAGAGCCAGTTAATTCAGCTGGCTAGCCAGCTGGATAACTAGTTAAGCCATCTAGTTTAAAAACCTGGCTGGTCAGCTGCCTACCTCGTTAATCAACTAGTTATATCAGCTGGCTAACCAGCTGTGTAGCTAGTTAAGTCACCTCATTAAGTCAGTTGGCATGCCAGCTCGCTAGCTAGTAAAAAAAGCTAGTTAATACAGATGACTAGACCGCTGTCTGTT
>NW_007075246.1:0-550 GCF_000164805.1 Carlito syrichta
ACCCAGACTTCCTTCCCTCTTCCAAGAAACTTTTCCAAACCATGCCAGCACAGATCGCGCTCCCGCTTCTCTGAAGCCTACAGGTACTTATTTTTCATTTTGGCATCGAGTCATCTTGACTTCCTCCTTAATCAAGGGATCGCTTTTCTCTCCAACTAGACTGTAAGTCTTCCATTTCTTCCTTATGCTTCCTTGCACCTTCAGCACCGGCAAAAGTAGTTCTGCACATGAACAGCTTGATAAGTAGCTCCTGAATGTGCAGATTCTTTCTGTATTTTTCAAACTGTGGGTTCTCCTCCATTAGAGAGTGGTTAGATCAACACAGTGGGAGACAATTAAAAAAAAGAATGAGCTGAATGTAATTACAGCTACATTTTTAAATTAAAAAATGACTAGAAAATAGATAATGCCAGAAGAGACTGCACCAAGCAAAGGAAAGTAAGTACTCAACGAACTTAGATTTGTACATTCATGATTGCATGTATCAGGTCAAAATGTAAATTTTGTTTCTTTTTTTCTTTTTTTTTTTGAATTGGAGTCTCACTCTGTC
>NW_007075247.1:0-397 GCF_000164805.1 Carlito syrichta
AGGCATGGTGACTCATGCCTGTAGTTCCAGCTACTTGGAAGGCTGAGGCTGAACTCTCGCCTCAGCCCAGCAGGTCCAGGCTGTGGTGGCTGTGAGTATGCCACTGCGTTCCAGCCTAGCTGACAAAGTGAGGCTCTGACAAAAAAAAAAAATATATATATATATATATATTTTTCTTTTTTGATCTTCCTTTTTTAGCCTTCTGTTCTTATTTTATAAATTTAGTATATTTCCTGAAGTATTAATTATAAGGATCTTTCCTAAGTTCAGACTGCCATAACAAAATACCATAGGCTAGGTGGTTTAAACAACAGAAATTTATTTCTTAAGTTTGGACACTGGGAAATCTACAGTCAAGGTACTGGCAAGGTAGGTTTCATTCTGCCTTGGCTTGTTG
>NW_007075248.1:0-1256 GCF_000164805.1 Carlito syrichta
AGTTGGAGTCTCACTCTGTCGCCCAGACTGGAGTGCAGTGGCCGCTCCCAGCCACCGCAGCCTCGACCTGCTGGGCTCTGGCGAACTTTTCGTCTCAGCCTTCCAAGTAGCTGGAACTACAGGTGTGCGCTACCACGCCTGGCTCATTTTTTATTTATTGTAGAGATGAGGTCTTGCCAAGTTGTCCAGGCGGGTCTCGAACCCGTGGGCTCAGGCAATCCACTCACCTCAGCCTCCCAAAGGCGCGGGATTACAGGCTGAGCCACGGAGCCCAGTGGGGTGTGCATTTTATCACCGACATGGATTATTGTCTGTGTTTGGTGATAGTAAAACCAGACTATCCCATCAGTCCATTGCCACTGTTTAAAAACTCCCTGTAGACAATGCACCCTCTTACAAAGCCTGTACCTAGAGCAGACTGCTCTTATTGCCCGTGCTTGGACACCACTCTCATTAATGCCCTTGCAAATGCTGGCAAGTCCTGGCTGTGTGGTCCTGAGAAAGTTGCAGAGTTACATTTTCATCCACAGCATGGAGAGCCTCATAGTACCTAACTCACAAAGTTGCAACACGGATTCAATTAATAATACATGCAGAGTGCTTAGGCCGGTCCTTAGAAGAGCATGTATTTAGGTACTTGCTTACTAGGACTCTCCAACTCCCACCATCCACAATCAGACAAAAAACACCTACTCAGATTTTTTTGTTTTTTTTTTTTTTGAGTTGGAGTCTCACTCTGTTGCCCAGGCTGGAGTGCAGAGGCATGGACATGGCCTCCACCACTTCCACCTGCTGGGCCCGGGCGATCCTTGAGCGTTAATCTTACACATCCATGGATGACACGTGTGTGCGTTTGTCTTAGGTGACTTGTGTGATTTCTTGCACAGATGAGGACTTGACAGTTAGCCCGGTCTGAACTTGGGACCACGATTCCCCATCATCCTCTCTTCCCTGTGTATTTGGGGGAAGGAAGTGAAGACTAGGGCTGTCACCGGGCTCATTGAGTAGCCTGCTGGATGCTGGAGAATTTTTATCTGCTTGCCTTCAATAGGTTTTGATGTATTAGAGTTAAATTTTATACTACATTTGAAAGCTTTCAACGTTGACTTCAATGCTTCTTTTGGAGACAAACAGAACTCTTCACTCCATTTAAAGCCTTTGTATAAACATTTAAAGCTGAAAGCAAAGATAAATGAGCTGGTAGTATTTTTTAAATATATAGCATTTTCTTTTCGTTTTTTTTGAAATTTTTATAG
>NW_007075249.1:0-397 GCF_000164805.1 Carlito syrichta
AGCCTGGGCAACTTGGTGAGATCTCATCTCTACAATACATAAAAAAAAAAAATATATATATATAAGCTGGGCGTGGTAGTATGTGCCTGTAGTTCTATCTGGGTCTCCATTCAAGGAACACAGCTCCCAGAGAGTTCCAGATTATGGCCAAGAAGGAGAGGGACACAGTGCCAACTAACCTTCCTGCTTGAGCCTCAGGCTGTGATCCCTGCTTCCCCTGACACCTATTAAAGATCCAAGCTCTGCTGGGTGCAATGGCTCACGTCATTTAGGGAGGCAGAGGTGAGAGAACTGCCTGAGCCCACGGGTTTGAGACCAGCCTAGGCAACATGGCGAGATCTCACCTCTACAATAGATTAAAAAATTAGCTGGGTATGGTAGTGCACGCCTGTAGTTC
>NW_007075250.1:0-419 GCF_000164805.1 Carlito syrichta
CACGTGTTTTTTTCACTTCTCTCTGGCCTTGTGTCTCTTTTTCACCTGTTAGTTGGTATGCATGTCTGTTTTCCCTCTCACTCTCCTCTTTCTAACTTCCTATTGACCACCCTTCCTCCATTATTTTCCTCTTTTGCACCTCCTTTTAATCCAGGGACCAAAGCTACATACCGCTCCAGAGACAGATTGTAAGGCAGTGGGAAATAGGTTCCAGTGTGCCCACATACCTGTTGGTGGATGATGGAATCAGCAAATAGATTCTGAATCATACCTTCCCCCTCAATTAAACCTCAAAACTGCAAAAAGTACAGCACGCAGCCCACACTCCAACATCAAAAGAGAACAAAGCAAGAGGACCATCATAAGAAAGAACAGGAGATTGCACAAGTGAAACTAAAGCAACCCACCTTCCCTGAAAA
>NW_007075251.1:0-396 GCF_000164805.1 Carlito syrichta
GAGGGATAGAATGGAGAGGAATGGAATGTAAAGGAATGGAGTTGAAAGGAATAGAATGGATTAGAAAGTAATGGAATGGATTGAGTAGAGTGGTATGGGATGGAAAGGAATGGATTGGGAAGGAATGGAATGGAGAGGAATGGCATTTAGCGAAATGAAATGAATTGTAATGGAATGGACAAGAATCGTATGGAGAGGAATTCAAGGCAATGAGGAAGGAATCCAATGGTAAGGAATGGAAAATAATGTAAAGAGTGTTATTTAAATTAGAGGAATGTGAAGGAGAGGAATAACAAAGAATAAAGGGGAATTGAGAAGAATTGAATGGAATGGAATGGAGAGGAAAGAAAAGGAATAGAATGGAAAGGAATGGACTGAACAGGAATGGAATGGATA
>NW_007075252.1:0-454 GCF_000164805.1 Carlito syrichta
ACGCCCGGCTGATTTTTTGATTTATTGTTGAGATGAGGTCTCACTGCCCAGGCGGGTCTCTAACCCGCGGGCTCAGGGAACCCGCGGGCTCAGGCAATCCACTCACCTCAGCCTCCCAAAGGTGCAGGATTACAGGCTGAGCCACCGAGCCCGGCTCGACCAGCAAATTTTTTATAGAGATAGAGTCTCAATACGTTGCTCAGTCTGGTCTTCTGGGCTCAAGTGATTCTTCCACTTTGGCCTCCCAAAGCGCGGGGATTACAGGTGTGAGACATCACCATCAAAGAAGAGTTATTTATTATTATTATTTTAATTTTGAGTTGGAGTCTCATTCTGTCGCCCAGACTGGAGTGCAGTTGTCGCTCCCGGCCACCGCAGCCTCGACCTGCTGGGCTCCGGCGATCCTTCCACTTCAGCCTTCCAAGTAGCTGGAACTACAGGCACGCACTACCAC
>NW_007075253.1:0-396 GCF_000164805.1 Carlito syrichta
ACGAATTAAATAGCTGACTTAATTAGTTGGTTAAGGAGTTAGCTAGGTGTCTTAACTTGTGTTTTGATGAGTTGACTGATTAGTTAGCTGGTTTAACATGTAGGTTGACTATTCCGCCGACTTGTTAGCTGGGTTAACAAGCTGACGTACTATTTGGTCGACTATTTAGCTTGGTTAACTAGTTGACTGAGGAGTTGGCCCCCTAGTTAGCTCGGTACTGTAGTTGGCTGGCTAGTTTGCTGACATAACTTGTCGTCCGACTAGTTGGCCTACTACTGAGCTGACATAACTAGTCTTCAGACTATTTAGCTGACCTAACTTGTTGGCTGACATGTAGGCCCACTAATCAGCCAATTCGTTAGCTTACTCAATTAGTGGGCCGGCTAGTTGCTGATC
>NW_007075254.1:0-395 GCF_000164805.1 Carlito syrichta
ACACCTTAAGTCAGTTCACCTGTTGGCTCTCTCAATGGCCGACTAGTTAAGTCAGCTAACCAGTCGGCCAACTAGCTGACCAACTACTTAAGTCAGCTAACCAATCAGCCGACTAGTTGGCCAACTTGAAGCTGACAAGTTAGCTCAGCTAACTAGTCAGATGACTTGTTAGGCCAGCTAGCAAATCGGTGAACTAGTCGGCTGACTACTTAGGTTAGCAAACCAGCAGACAACAAGTTAACCGAGCTAACTAGTGGTCCTCTCATCAATCAACTCGTTGACCCCGCTAACTAGTCGGCCGACTAGTGGTCCAACTTGTTAAGCCAGCTAACAAGTCGGCCAAGTAGTCACGCAACTTGCTAAATGAGCTAAGTAGTCAGCCAACTCGTCAGCTA
>NW_007075255.1:0-433 GCF_000164805.1 Carlito syrichta
CCAAGAAGAAACAAAGAAAAAAAGGAAACATATTTCATGTTCATGGACAGGAAGAATCGATGCTGTTAAGAAGTACATCCTCCAAAGGCAATCTACAGATTCAATGCGATACCCATTAAATTACCAACATCATTCTCAGACCTGGAAATGACACTACATAAGGAAACATAAACAACCATGAATAGCTAAAACAATCTTCAGCAAAAGAAACAAAGCAGGGGGTATTACACTTCCAGACTCCAAACTTTACTATAAGGCAACAATAATCAAAATAGCCTGATATTGGTACAAGAATAGGCATGTAGATCAATGCAACAAGACAGAGATTCTGGAAGCAAACCCTCAATTTCTCAACCAACTCATCTTTGACAAATCATTCATCAACAACCACTGGGGAGAGGATAACCAATTCAGTAAATGGTGCTGGGACGAA
>NW_007075256.1:0-700 GCF_000164805.1 Carlito syrichta
CCCTGAAGCGCCTGTGCTCGAGGTGC
This sequence comes from Carlito syrichta, assembly GCF_000164805.1. NCBI lineage: Eukaryota > Metazoa > Chordata > Mammalia > Primates > Tarsiidae > Carlito > Carlito syrichta. The sequence continues at coordinate 27 of NW_007075256.1, forward strand.
GCCATCCAGGCTGCCTCCGGTCCTGGAGTGCGCAGGTTCCTGGCGGAAGGAGCTTTCGGCTTCGAAAAGTGATGCTCCCGGGAGAGGCTTTGGGCCTGGGGCCCATGTCTAGGCTCCATGGGGACGCTTAGGAAGGATGTCCCCCGGGGAGAGGGCCACAGTCTGAGGAATCTGCCTGCTTTTTGTGGTTGTTGGGGTTTTGTTTTGTTTTTTTGAGTTGGAGTCTCACTCTGTCGCCCAGGCTGGAGTGCAGTGGCACGCTCAGGGCCACCGCAGCCTCGCCCTGCGGGGCTCCGGCGATCCTTCCGCCTCAGCCTTCCAAGTCGCTGGAACTACAGGTCTCGCCGGGTTGCCCAGGCTGGTCTCGAACCTCTGAGCTCAGGCAATCCTCTTGCCTCGGCCTCCTAAAGTGCTGGGATTACAGGCGTTAGCCACAGCGCTCTACTGTTGTTGTTTGTTTTGTTTTAAAGCAGGATCTATGGAGAAAACAGAAAAGCGACCACAGCGGGAGGGTACCGGAGGGGGTTACCCTTGTTGTTCTTTTTTAATTACAGACTTGAGGCAGAGGACAGTCTGGTTTTCATGTCCTGTACTGGATGGTGTGATGGTCTTGGGTCAGGGCCTAGCAGAAGGTTTGAGGTCATTAGTTTCTTGGGAAAGAGAAGTAAGTGGCA
>NW_007075257.1:0-1245 GCF_000164805.1 Carlito syrichta
TAATTTGATGGGTATTGCATTGAATCTGTAGATTGCCTTAGGTAAGATGGACATATTCACAATGTTGATTCTTCCAACCCATGAGCATGGGATATTTTTTCACTGGTTTGTGTCATATTTTATTTCTTTGAGCAGAGTTTTTTAGTTTTCATTGTAAAGTTCTTTCACGTCTCTTGTTAGGAAGATGCCAAGGTATTTCATTTTTTTTTGTGGTTATTGTGAATGGAATTGTGCTTTCTATTTGGGTATCTGTTTGTTTATTATTGGTGTAAAAACTGCAATTGTCTTTTGCACATTTATTTTATATCCTGAGACTTTGCCAAAGGCCTTTATCAGTGTAAGGAGGTTTTTGTCAGATTCTCTTGAGTTTTCAAGGTACACGATCATGTCATTTGCAAAGAGAGATAACTTGACTTCCTCTTTTCCTATTTGGATACCCCTGATTGTCTTCTCTTCTCTGATTGCTCTAGCCAGGACTTCCAATACTATATTGAACAGGAGGGGTGAGAGTGGGCATCCTTGTCTTGTTCCAGTTTTCAGGCAAAATGGTTCCAATTTTTGTCCGTTTAGGAGTATGCTGGCTGTGGGTTTCTCATAGATGGCTTTTACTATTTTGAGTTATGTTCCCCATATGACTAGATGTTCAAGGGTTATTATCAAGAAGGGGTGCTGGATTTTATCAAAAGCTTTTTCTGTATCTAACGATATAATCATGTGGTTTTTGTTTTGACATCTGTTGAGGTATTTAATTACATCTATGGTTTTATGAATGTTGAACCAGCCTTGCATCCCAGGGATGAAGCCTACTTGGTCATGATGGATGATTTTTGAGATGTGTTGTTGAATCCAGTTTGCTAGGATCTTGTTGAGAATTTTAGCATCTATGTTCATCAAAGATATTGGCCTGTAATGCTCTTTCTTTGTTGAGTCTTTACCTCGCTTGCGTATCAATGTGATGTGAGCTTCATAAAATGATTTGGGGAGAATTCCATCTTTCTCAATCACCTGGAATACCTTCCGTAGGATTGGTATCAACTCCTCCTTAAATGTCTTGTATAATTCTGCTGGAAAGCCATCGGGACCAGGGCTTTTTTAAATAGGTTGTTTTCTTATTACATAGTGAATTTCCTTGATTGTTATTGGTCTATTTAGGGTCTCATTTTCTTCTTGTTTCAACCTAGGCAGGTTATGTGATGTCAGAAAGTCCTCCATTTTCTTAAGGTTTTCAAGTTTGTTTTCATACAA
>NW_007075258.1:0-394 GCF_000164805.1 Carlito syrichta
CCCTGAATAAGAGAAAAAGTACCTGTATTTGGGGGTTGGGATCCCCATGAGTATGGTGCTGGTGGCAGAGCCACAGATGTCTTTTTGTGATTACTATTGTGATTTGTCTACTCTGGTATAGTTTGTGAAAGAGAAATGCAATATATCATATTTGTATTTATTGTGCTTGAATAAGCAAGGTTATTATTCTTTATGTGTTAGCTCATGCAATCTTTACAACAGTCCTATGATGTAGGTGTTATCTTCACTCCAATTTTATAGGTATGAAGACCAAACCCAAATGACTTACAGCATCCACATTATATAGAAAATTAGTTCTGTCTCTTTTTGTTTTTCTTCTCTCTCTCTCTCACACACACACACACACACACACACACACACACACGCACGCGCG
>NW_007075259.1:0-972 GCF_000164805.1 Carlito syrichta
GTGGCCGCTCCCGGCCACCGCAGACTCCATCTGCTGGGCTCCGGCGATCCTTCCGCCTCAGCCTTCTAAGTAGCTGAAACTACAGGCGCGCGCTACCATGCCCGGCTAATTTTTGATTTATTGTACAGATGCGGTCTCGCCAAGTTGCCCAGGCGGGTCTCGAACCTGCAGGCTCAGGCAATCCACTCATCTCAGCCTCCCAAAGGCACGGGATTACAGGCTGAGCCACCGAGCCCGGCTTCTTGCATCTTTTTTGTTGCTTTTCCTCTGTTTCATCTTCCTACTTTCTTTTGGATTAATTGAATACATTTTAGTATTGCATTTTGATTTCATTATTGGCTTTTTAAAGCTATACCCTCTTTAAATTGTATTCGTAGTGATTGCTGCAGTAAGCATGAATCTCACGAACTCTAACTTACCACAATCTACTTGAAATTAATATCGTATTATTTCACATAAAATATAGGGAATTTGCAACAACATAGTTCCATTTATTTCCACTTCTGCCTTTTTGTTCTTTTTATTACATACATTACATCTATCTATGTTATAAACCCCACAATACAATGTCATAATCTCAGCTTTTATTTTTAATTTTTAATTTTTTGAGTTGAAGTCTCACCCAGACTGGAGTGCAGTGGCACACTCATGGCCAATGCGACCTCGACCTCTTGGGCTCAAGCGATCTTTCTGCCTCAGCCTTCCAAGTAGCTGGAACTATAGGCATATGCCCGGCTAATTTTTTCTAGATTTATTGTAGAGATGAGGTCTTGACAAGTTGCCCAGGCTGGTCTTGAACCCGTGGGCTCAGGCAATCATCGCACCTCAGCCTCCCAAAGTGCTGGGATTATAGGCGCCCAAACAAATCTCAGTTTTTAAATAGTCACATGTCTCTTTAAGAAATCAAGAAAAAGCTGAGCTTGGTGGCTCAGCCTGCAATCCCACGCCTTGGGAGGCTGAGGTGAGTGGATT
>NW_007075259.1:2031-3264 GCF_000164805.1 Carlito syrichta
TTCAAGATTTTTTTTCTATAACTTTGGATTTCAGCAGTTTCACTATATCATCCCAAGGCATAGTTTGCTGTGAAATTACCCTGCTTGGGCTTCACTGGAATTTTTGAATCTGTAAATTTGTCTTTGAATTAATGTAAGAAATCAGCAAATTTGTCCAATATTTTGATGCCCCATTCTATCTCCTATTTTTCTAAAACTCAAATTACATATGGTATATAGAATTTTTTTTTTTTGAGTCAGAGTCTCACTCATCACCCAGGCTGAAGTGCAATGGCATACTCACAGCCACTGCAGCCTCAACCTGCTGGGCTCAGGTGATCCTTCCTCCTCAGCCTTCCAAGTAGCTGGAACTACAGGCGCGCACTACCACACCTGGCTAATTTTTGATTTATTGTAGAGATGAGGTCTCGCCAAGTTGCCCAGGCAGGTCTCGAACCCGCGGGCTCAGTCAATCCACTCACCTCGGCCTCCCAAAGCACTGGAATTACAGGCTGAGCCACCGAGCCTGGCCGGTAATTTTATTCTAATAGGCAATTAATTTGGTTAGACTCAAACTCCAAAGGTAGTTTCCCTTGAAAGGCAGCAGTGGAAATTTCCACTCAGTTCTTTCAGCTTCAAGTTACTGAATTTACTGGGACCCCTGAAGCCTCCCATACATATATGTAGCTCAGTGGGCTGCCAAAAATTTGGGCAGAGTTTGTATACAGATTTTGAGACTCATTTGCTCTATAGCTCATTTCTTTATTGGATGTCCCCTTCAAATTTCCAGACACATGGCTGGGCGCGGTGGTTTATACCTATAATTCTAGCACTTTGGGAGGCCTAGGTGAGAGGATTGCCTGATCCCATGGGTTGGAGACCAACCTGGGCAACTTGGTGAGACCTGGGCAACTTGGTGAGACCTTAGCAAATGAAACAAAGCAGGAGGTATCACACTTCCAGATTTCAAACTTTACTATAAGGTTATAGTAATGAAAACAGCCTGGTTTTGTTACAAGAATGCACATATAGACCAATGGAACAGGATAGAGCTTCTGCAAGCAAAGCCTCAATTTCTCAACCAACTCATCTTTGACAAAGCCTCCTCAACAACCACTGAGGAAAGGAGAACCTATTCAGTAAATGGTGCTAGGAAAACTGGCTGACCACATGCAGAAGATTGAAACAGGACCCTGACCTACCCCCATACACAAAAGTCAACTCTAAATGGATCAAAAATCTAATTGTAAAATC
>NW_007075260.1:0-393 GCF_000164805.1 Carlito syrichta
ATTTAGGGTCTCAATTTCTTCTTGTTTCAACCTAGGGATGTTGTATGGTGTCAGAAAGTCGTCCATTTCCTTTAGGTTTTCAAGTTTGTATCCATACAAGTGTACATAGTAGTCTCTGGTAATCTTTTGTATTTCTTCAGAGTCAGATGTGACTTAATCTTTTGTGTTTCTGATTGTGTTTATTTGGGCTTCTTCTCCTTTTTCTTGGTCAGCCTACCTAGGAAACCATCAGTCTTATTTATCCTTTCAAAGAACCAGCTTTTTGTTTCATTGATTCTTTGTATTATCTTTTTGTCTTCTATATCCCTAATTTGGTCTTTTATTTTGGTGATCTGCATTCTTCTGCTGAAGTTAGGGTTTTGGTGATCTTGTTTTTCCAACTCCCTTAGGTGA
>NW_007075261.1:0-573 GCF_000164805.1 Carlito syrichta
AGCCTGAGTAATCCCAACTCAGAAAAAAAAAAAAAAAAGAAGGCCCTTAGAGAAGCCCCAACGTTTTTCAGATGAGTTAAGGGACCCGGAGTGGAAGGGGTTAGAGAAGAGGACCTGGGGAAAAGGGAGGAGACAAGAGAGGAAAAATTACACACAGCAGAAGATGTGGAGACAAGACTCGAACCCAGGACAGGCAGAGGCAGCCAGGCGGCTCAGCTCAGGGAACCTCGTGGGGCCCAAGTGACCATTGGCGCCAGAGTTTTGCAGTGCGAGGTGGGTTTGGGCTCCAGCTGGGAAAGGTCTCACTACACCAGGCTCACGAGCCCAGCCAAAAAATAATTTTTCTTTAAGAAGTGTGTGTGGCTGAGCTCGGTGGCTCAATCTGTAATCCCGCGCTTTGGGAGGCTGAGGTGAGTAGTTTGCCTGAGCCCGCGGGTTCGAGACCCACCTGGGCAACTTGGCGAGATCTCGTCTCTACAATACATCAAAAATTAGCCGGGCATGGTAGCGCATGCCTGTAGTTCCAGCTACTCGGAAGGCTGAGGCGGAAGGATCGCCGGAGCACAGCAGGTC
>NW_007075262.1:0-411 GCF_000164805.1 Carlito syrichta
CTGCCCTCCAGTCTGGGCGACAGAGTGAGACTCCAACTCAAAAAAAAAAAAATAAAATAAAATAAAATAAAATAAAATTGTGCTATACACCACATGTTGATGAAGAATTTTAACATACGATTCACATTAGAGAAGAAGACGACTCAGCAAAGGGATACTATGGTACTATATACCAATCTCTTACACGTTACCTCATTTATTTTTCATGGCAACACTTGAAGGTACATTTACTTTTACAAATGTGGGAATTAGGGTCTATAAACTTCTAATAGGCTTTTATGTGGTGGCTCACGCCTGTAATCCCAGCACTTTGGGAGGTGGAGGCAAGAGGAATGCCTGAGTCCAGGAGTTTGAGACCAGGCAGGCCAACTTAGCAAGACTTCATCTCAACAATAAATTTTAAAATATAGC
>NW_007075263.1:0-392 GCF_000164805.1 Carlito syrichta
CTGGGCGACAGAGTGAGACTAAAAAAAAAAAAAAAGCACACAGAATATTCGTGGTTAGTGATTGAGGCCACTAGCCGCAGAAAACCCGTTTCCACTTTCCACAAGCGGAGTGAGTGGCAACACGTCCATTTTTCTTCCGAAAGAAAATGGTGTGCGGAGGACCTCAGCCCAGCGCTTGTCCCGATGCTGCTGCGCTCCCTTTCTGCAAAGTTCGGTGTGAAGATCAAGCCCTGGGCAGCCTCTGCCATGGCAGTTGGGGGCGTCTGGTGAGCCTGTCAGGAACTCCCGCCAGCCCACGGGACCGGCGGCAGTGAGCGCGGTGGGCTCTTCAGCCAGGGGGAGCGGCGGCAGCCCGTCTGCTGGGGCCCCTCGCAAGCAGGCGGCCATCGTCC
>NW_007075264.1:0-488 GCF_000164805.1 Carlito syrichta
CTTACATGTTTAAACTTCAGTCACCTTCAAAATACTCTCCATTTGATGCAATACACCTATTGAGACACTTTTTCCTCTGCTTAAAACAGTTTTGGAGCTCATCAATTTTGATGCCTTTTAGTGCTTCTGCCATTTTTTTTGCCTCGCCTCTTCCACTTTTTTCATCTGGGGAAACCAAAAAAAGTTGCTTAGGGTGAGATCAGGTGAATAGGAAGGATGGAACAGGGGTTCATGCCATCTTTGATCAAAAACTGCTGAACACTCCAGTGCAGTGTGGGCAAGTATGCTTGTAAATCACCCATCATGAAATGGGCAAACACGTTGAAAGAATCTCCAAGAAAAATTTTCACTGAAGTCCAGAGCAGCCTCTCACAACAATGCTAACTGGTATACTGATGCTGATGGATTCCTAGAACACATGCGTGGAGGGGGGAAGCCTATATTACAAGGGGTCTGCCCTCCAAAAAAAATTTAATTTTTTCCACACA
>NW_007075265.1:0-749 GCF_000164805.1 Carlito syrichta
AAAATGCCTAAGAGGCTTGGGAAGAGATGCTCAGGCAGTTAAAAACCTTTTTTTTTTTTTTAAATTAATCTCTCTTTTAAGTATCTTCTCCCTATGGGGTCTGATGGAAGTTTTAGCTTTTATGAGGGGAGACCCAAAACACTGAAATTATCTTTTGGTGGGCCCCTTGGAATCCAGACTTCCCTACTAGGTGAGTGTTCTGGGAACCCATCGGCATCCATGGACCAGCTAATGTTTTTGGGAGAGGCTGCATTCAGCTTCAGTTAATTTTGGGGGGAATTTTTTCAACGTGTTTGCCCATTTCATGATGGGTGACAGATGAGCGCACCTGACCACACCACGCTGAGTGTTCAGCAGTTTTTGACAAAAAACCCCATGACCCCCGTACCCCACCCTCCCAATTCATTGGATCTCAGCCCTGCTTTGGAGGTGAATTTTGTTGTTGTTGTTGTTTCTCTGAATAAGAAAAGTCCTCCAAAAAAAAATCCCATTTCGCTGATGTGGAAAAGGCGAGACAAAAAATGGCAGAAGCACGAAAGGCATCAACATCAATGTGTCCAAAAACTATTTTGAGCCATGGAAGAAGCATCTTGATAGGTATGTTGCATCAGACAGAGTGCTTTGGAGGTGACTGAAGCTTAAACATGTAAGAATGAATACACAAGCCTGGCTCGGTGGCTCAGCCTGTAATCCCGCGCCTTTGGGAGGCTGAGGTGAGTGGATTGCCTGAGCCCACGGGTCGAGACCCG
>NW_007075266.1:0-392 GCF_000164805.1 Carlito syrichta
ACAAGCTGATTTAACTTGCTAACCAGCTGGCTAGCCAGCTGACTTAACTAGCTTGCGACTTAGCTAGCCAGCTGGGAAGCCAGTTGAATTAACCTTCTGACTTAACTAGCTAGCCAGCTGGCTACCCAGATGACTTAAATAGCTTGATACCTAGCTAGCTAGCTGCCTAAAAAGCTGATTTAACTAGTTGACTTAACCAGCTAGCCAGCTGATTTTATTAGCTAACTTAAGCTGTCTTGCTTACTAGTCAACTGACTTAACTTGCTTGTTATATAACTAGCTAGGTGGCTAGCAAGCTAACTTAACTAGGTGACTTAAGTAGCTAGCCAGCTCTCCAGCCAGCTTACTTAAATAACAAGCTACCGGGCTGGCCATTTTTCTAGTCAGCTGAC
>NW_007075267.1:0-507 GCF_000164805.1 Carlito syrichta
AGCCCAGCAGGTCGAGGCTGCGGTGGCCGGGAGCAGCCACTGCACTTCAGTCTGGGCGACTGAGTAAGACTCCAACTCAAAAAAAAAAAAAAATGTTATTAACTCTTGAGGCTGGCAGTAGGGATCCATTAATCTTTTCTATTTTGTATATGTTTGAAAATTTCAACAATAAAATGTTAAATGATACCTGAACAAATTTTTTTAAAAATAAGCCAAAAATTTGGAAAATTCAAAAACAAGAATAACTCTTGGCATATTTACATTTGACCTAAAACTTGTAATTACACCTGGACAACTGAAATTTGGCTTAACTCATTAATATATAATTTTTTTAAAAAACTTGGGTTTAACTCAGTAAGAATAAACTAGATGCTAACATAATTGTGAATTTTTTTTTTTTAATTGTGAAACTGTGGGGTACAGTTAAGGGTTAGGTATACAATTGCATTTCATTCAGGCACCCTGTTGATATGGGGTGTTTCCCCGTTTCCAGACAGATATTTGCTA
>NW_007075268.1:0-549 GCF_000164805.1 Carlito syrichta
TTGTTTTCTGAAATTAGAAGCCAAATCACACTGCAAACGGCATTCAGGCAGGCTTGAAAAGTGTGGGGTATATCTCTGTCAAAAAGACTCCCTGGAGGTTCACCTTCTGCAAGCCTCTTTAACTTTAAGAAATGAGACAGCAGAATGTGCTTCTCACATCTAGCATGTAGGAATTCAGGTTTGCAAGTTCTATGTGAAAGCCCATTGAAGCCTATGGGGGAAACGGCTTGTGAGACTTCTGTTTCAAAATCTCTGTCAAAAAGCGTCAGAGAAGCTTCCCCGCTTAGAATCCAGCATAACTCACTGAACCGAAGATGTGGCAGTTAGAAGAGAAGTTGAGCTCCAAACTTTTTGTTTTCTGAAATTAGAAGCCAAATCACACTGCAAACGGCATTCAGGCAGGCTTGAAAAGTGTGGGGTATATCTCTGTCAAAAAGACTCCCTGGAGGTTCACCTTCTGCAAGCCTCTTTAACTTTAAGAAATGAGACAGCAGAATGTGCTTCTCACATCTAGCATGTAGGAATTCAGGTTTGCAAGTTCTATGTGAA
>NW_007075269.1:0-535 GCF_000164805.1 Carlito syrichta
TTTTTTTTTGAGTCAGAGTCTTACTCTGTTGCCCAGGCTGGTGCTCAGTAGCATGTTCATGGCCACCACAGCCTCAACATGCTGGGCTCAGGTGATTCTTCCACCTCTACTTTCCAAGTAGCTGGAATTACAGGCGTGCTCAACCATGTCCAGCTAATTTTTGATTTATTGCAAGGACAATGTCTCATCAAGTTGCCCAGGCCGGTCTCAAACCCTTGGGCTCAGGCAATCCCCTCATGTCACCCTCCCAAAGTTCTGGGATGATAGGCTGAGCCACCGAGCCCAGCCTATATATATTTTTAATGTGTATTCCTTCAGATGAGCTTCATGTCCAATTCAAAAAACTTTAGGATGGCACGGAGTTTAGTGATGTGCTGGGAGAGTTACATCCGTATGATGGCGTCTCCCTATTCTGAAGCAATAAGGTCCACACTACTTAGTGAGAAGGCCTCTCGCAAGGTATGGTTCTGAGTGGATCATTTGGTTTGCTCATGTGACACTCTCAGCAATGATGTGCTGCTTTGATCCCATGTTA
>NW_007075270.1:0-391 GCF_000164805.1 Carlito syrichta
AGCTGACTTAACTAGCTACCTACCAATATTTTGCACTGGCTTTGCCAGCTGAATTAACAAACTCCTTACCTATCTAAACAGCTGGCCAGCGAGCTGACTTAACTAGATGACTTAACATGCTAGCCAGCTAGCTAGCCAGCTGATTTAACTAGCTAGCTACCCTGCTTGGCAGCTGGATTGCCAGCTGATTTAACTAACAGACATAACTAGCTAGTCAGTTGACTGAACTAGCTGACCTAACTGGCTAGCCAGCTGAATTAACTAGCTGATTTAACCAGCTAGCCGGCTGTCTAGCCAGCTGAATTAACTAGCAAGCTGCCTATCTAACTATCAAGCTAGCCAACTGAATAAACTAGGTGACTTAACTAGCTACCTATCTGCCATAACTAGC
>NW_007075271.1:0-1315 GCF_000164805.1 Carlito syrichta
ATTTTTTATCAATATTTTTTATTTTGATATTGTGGGGTACAGTTTAGGGTTAGGTATACAAATATGCTTCGTTCAGGCACCCTTGTTGATAAGGGGTGTCTCCCCATTCCCAGACAGATATTGACTACCTTTAATCACACCTCCCTTTCCCTCACCCCCGCATAGATTCCCACCACTGTCAGTCTTTTTTTTATAGTATTGCAGTAAATGTTCAATGTCCACTATATGAGTGAGAACATGTGATACTCAGATCTTTGTCTCTGTGAGAGATCACTCAGTATTATTGACTCTAGTTTCATCCAGGTTGCTGCAAAATTCATGAGTTTGTTCTTTTTTATGGCTGCATAGTATTCTATTGTGTATATGTACCACATTGTTTTAATCCAGTCCTCTTTTGATGGACAGCATGCTTGGTTCCAGATTCTTGCTATTGTGAACAATACTGTGATAAATATCCGTGTGCAGGTATCTTTTTGATAGGGTGATTTGAGTTCTTCAGGGTATATTCCCAGTAGGGGATAGCGGGGTCTTATGGGAGGTTGATATTTAGAGATTTTAGGAATCGCCACACTGCTTTCCACAGAGGTTGCACTAGTTTACATTCCACCAACAGTGTAGAAGTGTTCCCTTTTCACCACACCCTCTCCAGCAACTGTTATTTTTTTGAGTTGTTGATAATTGCCATTCTGACTGGAGTTAGGTGGTATCTCAGTGTGATTTTGATTTGCATCTCCCTTATGATTAGTGAGGTTGAACATTTCTTAATGTGTCTTTTGGCTGCTCAGATGTTTTCCTTTTAAAGTGTCTGTTCATATTTTTTGCCCATTTTATAATGGTGTTGTTGTTGTTGTTTTCTTTTCAGTATGTTTGAGCTCCTTGTAGATCCAAGATGTTAAGCCTTTTTCAGTCCTCGAGTTGGCAAATACTTTTTCCCAGTCTGTAGGCTGTCTCCCTGCTCTCTTGATCGTTTCTTTCACTTTGCAGAAGCTTGTCAGTTTAATGAGGCCACACTTGTCTATCTTATCTCTTATGGCCTGTGGGTTTCAGGTTTTGTTCAGGAATTGGATGCCAGTTCCAATTTCCATGAGGATATGTCCTTCATTTTCTAAGGTTCTTATGGTTTGAGGTTTTACATTTAGGTCTATGATCCATTTGGAGTTAATTTTTATGTATGGGGATAGATAGGGGTCCTGTTTCAATCTTCTGCATGTGGTCAGCCAGTTTTCCCAGCACCACTTACTGAATATGTTTTCCTCTCCCCAATGGTAGGTGTTGGAGGCTTTGTCGAAGATGAGTTGGTTGAGAAATTGAGGTT
>NW_007075271.1:2303-4413 GCF_000164805.1 Carlito syrichta
GTTTTTATCAAGAAGGGGTGCTGGATTTTATCAAAAGCTTTTTCTGCATCTAATGATATAATCACGTGGTTTGCTAAGATCTTGTTGAGAATTTTAACATCTATGTTCATCAAAGATACTGGCCTGTAGTTCTCTTTCTTTGTTGACAAAATGGATAAAATATCACTAGGCAACAATTTATTGCCTTAAAGAGACTCGTCTCACTAGAAAGGACACTGACAAACTCAAGGTAAAAGGTTCGGAGACAAATTTTCAGGTGAATGGAATACAAAAGAAAGGATGAGTCGTGATCTTAATTTCATACAAAATATCCTTTAAGCTATCAAAAATCAAAAAAGATACAGAAGGCCACTACGTAATGATAAAACGTTCACTCCATCAACAAGAAATATCTATTCTAAACATATATGCACCCAACATAGGTGCACCAACTTTCATAAAGAAACTTCTAGGAAAACTAAAGAAAGATATTGACTCTAACACCATCATAACTGAGGACTTTAATACCCCACTCACAACCCTAGACAGATCATCAGGACAAAAAATCACCAATGAGACCTGGAACCTCAGAGTGACTCTTGACCAAATGGACTTAATTTATTCCTACAGAGCACTCCATCCAAAGATCACAGAATACACGTTCTACTCATCACCACATGGAACGTATTCTAAGATTGACCACAAAATTGGACATAAATCAAGCATAAGCAAATTTAAAAGGACTGAAATTTCACCATGCACCTTTTTGGACCACAGTGGAATAAAAATAAACATCAGCATCAACAAGGTCCCCACAAAACCCACAAAGACATGAACACTAAACAGCATGATGCTAAACAACTCCTGGGTCAATGATGAAATCAAAACAGAGATCAAAAGATAACTGGAAACAAATGAAAATGAAGAAACATCTTACCAAAATCTCTGGGATGCCATGAAAGCTGTAGTTAAGATGGGAATTTATATCCCTACATGTTGGGAGCCAGCTGTGGAGGCCCGCCTGAGTGTTAGGGATCCAGGTGGGCTGTGGACCCTGAGACCACCAGGTTTGGTTCAGGAGCTGAAGGCTCATTCCCTCCTCCTTTCTTCGTTATTTAGCATTACCCACTGGCAGGGATTTTGATGATCTAAGCATGAAGTTCTGAGAATATGACAGGCATGGTTGACTCTAGGGATCCATTTTTCCCGTTTCTCACAGACTGCAGTTTCAGCTTTAAACTTAACACAGTTCAAACTCAGATCACATTTGGGAGCCTTATACATGATACAAGCTTCTTTATAAGATTTAAAATATATTTGTAGAATTAGTATATACATTTAGAGAGCTGTTTCCAGCTTTAGATGGTATAGATGATTATCTAGGGTTACCAGAAATGGCCCAGCATGAACTTTGGGCTGGGCCACATTCCTAAGGGTCCAGTGTCCACTTTGGGCTGGGCTGCATTCTTTTAAACTGGTTCTTTAGTTACAATTAGTGTAAGTTTTTTCTACTTATAATAGAAACTGAATTTATTTTATTCATAGAAAGTATTGTAGAATAGGTCATGCTATGTGAGGGAATTATGTCAGTCCAAGCATGATCAAACATGATACTTTAAGGTTTTATAAGAATACAGCTAACTTTAGAAATTTCATTGTTCCCACTTTCTACTAATTGCAGTTTTGGCTTTAGTACAACTACAGTTTGTATTTGGGTTTTATTTTAGAAGGTTTATTGCTGATGATCAGCCTTATATATCAGGATTAGGAATTAGAAACTTTTATAGAAATTAAGATAGATACATAGGATTTTAGAATAGCCATTTTGTTAAGAGATAATTATCAATTGTTCTGGAAGTGGCCCAGCTTGATCTTTTGGCTGGACCACATTCTTTAGGAATGGTTTTAGCTATAATTAAGAGTTGTTTACAGTACAGGTAAAATTAGCACAGATAAGAAAGGTATTCGGATTTTAATCAGCTATACTGCTTTTGAGGAATATAAACTAAGCATAAGGAACTGTGAGATAATTTGGGGATTGTCCTTCCTCATGCTTAGGAAAACGCCTGGTGGGTGGGGACGCCCCCCACCTACCTGGCTTTGTGTTCACATGAAAGTCTTTGTGATTTAA
>NW_007075271.1:4433-22013 GCF_000164805.1 Carlito syrichta
TATCTATCCCTCCATCTTTCTTTCTTTTAATATCTATCCCTACTACAGAATCAGCTTCTGCACTAGACAGAGTCCAGTCTCTTTCTTTCTCCTTAGTTCTCCAGAATATTCACTGATGCTGCCCCACCTTCCAGGGACCCTCTAAATCTCTTTTTGGGGGCTGGCCCCCATACCTACAAATGCTCATGAAGAAAATGGAAGGATCACAAATTAACAACCTAACAAGCCACCTAAGGAAGTTGGAAAAGCAAGACCACAAAAACCCTAATTTCAGCAGAAGAATCCAGATCACCAGAATAAAAGCCCAAATGTGGTACATAGAAGACAAGAAGATCATACAAAAAATCAATGAAACGAAAAGCTGGTTTTTTGAAAGGATAAACAAGATTGATGGTCCCCTAGCTAGACTGACCAAGAAAAAGAGAGAAAAAGCCTAAATAAACACAGTCAGAAACACAAAAGATGAAGTCACATCTGACCCTGAAGAAATACAAAAGATCCTTAGAGACTATTATGTACACTTGTATGGAAAAAAACTTAAAAACCTCAAGGAAATGGAGGACTTTCTGTCATCACACAACCTGCCTAGGTTGAAACAAGAAGAAATTGAGACCCTAAATAGACCAATAACAATTCAAGAAAATTGACTATGTAATAAGAAAACTACCTACAAAAAAAAGCCCTGGACCATATGGCTTTCCAGCAGAATTCTACAAGACATTTAAGGAGGAGCTGATTCCAATCCTACTGAAGGTATTCCAGGTGATTGAGAAAGATGGAATTCTCCCCAATTCATTTTACGAAGCTAACATCACATTGATACCCAAGCCAGGTAAAGACCCAACAACGAGTGGAACTTTTGTATGTGTTTTGAGTTATCCATTTACATAAGATTATTATAAATATTGAATGTTTTATATAAGCCCCATGGTATTGAAAAAGAAAATGCCTATAGAAGATATATGGAAGAAAATGAGAAAGATATCAAAATGTGCCAATACAAAAATTAACAAAATACAAAACAATGCAGAAAAAGAGGAAAGAAGAACTAAAGATCTATGTGAGACAGAAATAAGGCTTTCTCAACTAATAACGACTTTAAAGAAATTGAGCAAATTCTCAATGAAAACACTGGAGTGACTCAGTGGATGAAAAAGAACATTCTCTGGTATAAATGCCATGTTAAGTCACACATAAAAAACCCCTTAACAAATTTTAAAAGATTGAAATTAAACTGAATAATTTTTCCAACCACAAAATAATAGAGCTATAAATTGTCTGCAGTAGGAAAACAGTAGGAATCACAAATATGTGAAAATTAAACAATACCTTCATAAATTTTCAGTGGTTAAAAAGAGAATCATGAGGAAAGATAAAAAAATATATTGAGATAAGTGAAAACAAAAACATAGTGGGATACAGCAAAAAACATTAATAATGGGAAAGTTTATGGCACTAAATGCTCATAAATTAGGTGCCTAGAAGAAATGGTAAATTTCTAGAAACATATCACCATCCAAGACTGAATTATAAAAAGTAAAAAATATAAACAGATCTAGAATCAGAAAGGTTATTGAATCAGTTATCAAAAACCTCTCCATAATGAAAAGCCAAGAAGAAGGCTGCATTTTTTAAAAATTGTATTAAATATTTGATGAACCAAAGCCACACCAAACCTAAAAACCTCTTTGCAGCAAAGAAAACAATCAGCCAAGTGAAAAGGCAATCTACAGAAAAAGAGAAACTGTTTGCAAATTATATTCGGATACGTGGTTAAAATCCAGATCATATAAAAATAACTACAACTCAATAACACAAACTCAAATAATCCAATTAAAAACACAAAATGACTAGTGAAGCTGAGCATTTTTTCGTGTATCTGTTGGCTGCTTATATGTCTTCTTTTGAGAAGTGTCAATTCATATCTTTTGCCCACTTTGTAATGGGGCTGTTTGTTTCTTTTTGGCATGTTTGGGTCCTTGTAGGTCCTAGATCTTAGGCCTATGTTCGATATACAGTTGGCAAATATTTTTTCCCAGTCTGCAGGCTTTCTCCCCACTCTCTTGATGGTTTCTTTTATTTTGCAGAATCTTGTCAGTTTGATGAAGTCCCATTTGTATATTTTATCTCTGGTGGCATGGGCACTTGGGGTTTTGATCAGGAGTTGGTTAAAAGTTCCAATTTCCAAAAGGGTGTCTCCTAAATTTTCTATGGTTCTTATAGTTTGAGGTTTTACGTTTAGGTCTTTTGACCATTTAGAGCTGATTATTGTGTATGGTGATAGGTAAGGGTCTTGTTTTAATCTTCTGCATGTGGTCAGCCAGTTTTCCCAGCACCATTTACTAAATAGGTTTTCCTCCCTCCAATAGTTGATGGTGGAGGATTTGTCGTAGATGAGTTTCTTGGGAAGTTGAGGTTTTGCTTCCTGAATCTCTACCTTTTTCTGTTGATCTTTATGTCATCAAAGAAATGAAAATTAAAACTACACTGAGATACCACTTAACACCGGTCAAGATGGCCATCATCAATAACTCAAAAAACAACAGACACTGGAGAGGATGCGGGGAAAAGGGAACACTTCTACACTGTTGGTGGGATTGTAAACTAGTACATCCTCTGTGGAAAACAGTTTGGCAATTCCTAAAAGATCTAAAAATAGACCATCCATATGACCCTGCAATTGCCCCTACTGGGAATACACCTGTGGGTATTTAAATAAATATTTGCACATCTATATTCATTGCAGCATTATTCACAATAGGCAACATATACAAGCAACCTAAATGTCCATCAATGGATAAATAAATAGAAAAAATGTAGTTTATCAACACAGTGAAATATTACTTAGCTTTAAAAATGACTCTATGAAAAAGATACTTGCACACACATGTTTATTGCAGGATTATTCACAATAGCAAAAACATGGAGGCAATCATGCTGCTCATCAAAAGAGGACTGGATAAAAAAATATGTTACATATACACAATGGAATATCACAACCATAAAGACAAAATTATGAACTTCACTGCAACTTAGGTGGATTTACAGTCTATAATACTACATGTTCTATCACAAAAAGAAATAACTGAGTACTTTGTGTTCTCACTCATAAGTGGACCTTAAACAATTATCATAATACAATAATCAAATATAAAAAAGGAATTGGCAATAGTGGGAAACTGCCAGGGGAGGGGAGTGCGGGATTGGCAGTAGTGGGAAACTGCCAGTGGAGGGGGAGGGCACACCTCATCAACAAGGATGACTGCATAATGAGCATTTGTATAACTAACCCTGAATTGTACCCCACATTTTTAAAATAAAATATTTTTTAAATGACAAAATATGTTAACTTATTTTCAAAGAATATATACAAAAGACCAATAAACATAAAAATGGTCAATATCAACAATCATCAGTGAAAATAAATTAAAACCACAGTAGTATTACCTCACATCTCTTAGAACAGCTGCTGTGAAACACATTCACAAAGAACATAAACACATAAAACAGGAAATGCTAAGTGTTAATAACTGTGTAGAGAATTAAAACACTTGAACTCTGATAGGATTAGAAAATGATGCAGTTGCTGTGAAAACCACTAAGGAGGTGCCCAGAAAAAATTAAAGAACTACTATATGATCCAGCAATTCTGCTTCTGCATTTATAACCAGAAGGATTGACAACATGATTTCAAATAAATATCTGCACATCTGTATTTATTGCAACATTATTCACAATAGGCAACATATACAAGCAACCTAAATGTCCATCACTGAATGAATAAATAGAAAAAAGGTGGTTTATCAAACACAGTGGAATATTATTTAGCTTTAAAAAATTCTGTCACCATTTACAATATGGATGAATTTGAGTATATTATGCTAAGTAAAATAAGGCAATTAAAAAGACTGCATGATTTCACTTACATAAGGTATCTAAAGTAATAAACTCATAGAGACAAAAATGTATCATTATGGTTCCAGGAGCTATTCTGAGGGGAAATAGGTATTTCCTGTTTAATGGGCATAGGAGTGTGTTATACAAGATGAAAATTCCAGAGATTTGTTGTATAACAATGTGCATATGGTTAACAATATTGTAACAGAGACATAAAAATTGTAGGGAGAAATCTCATGGTTTGTGTTTTTTCCACAAGTAAAACATAAGAGGTTATTGCACATCACAAGTCCAAGTCAATAAATAAGACTCCACCACATTATTTGGATAGGTAGATTATTCTATTTTATTAATATTTATCCATTCTTTATGCATATTTTAAGTATTGTATTTTAAATATTTGCCATTAAAAATAAGACTGTAGGCTGGGCACAGTGGCTCAAGTCTGTAATCCCAGCACTTTGGGAGGCAAAGGTGAGAAGAATGTCTGAGCTCACGGGTTCGGGACAAGCCTGGGCAACTTGGCAAGACCTCCTCTCTACAATAAATCAGCTTGCACTAGCCGGCTCGGTGGCTCAGCCTGTAATGCGGCACCTTTGGGAGGCTGAGGCGAGTGGATTGCCTGAGCCCGCGGTTTCGAGACCCGCCTGGGCAGCGAGACCTCATCTCTACAATAAATCAAAAAATCAGCTGGGTGTGGTAGCGTGCGCCTGTAATTCCGGCTACTTGGAAGGCTGAGGTGGAAGGATCGCCAGAGCCCAGCAGGTCGAGGCTGCGGTGGCTGGGAGCAGTCACTGCACTCCAGTCTGGTCGACAGAGTGAGACTCCAACTCAAAAAAAAAAATCAGCTTGTACCTTAAGTTCCAGCTATTTGGAAGGCTGAGGTGGAACTGTGGAGCCCAGCAGGTCTTGGCTGCAGTGGTCATGGGTGTGCCACTGCACTCCAGCCTGGGCAACAGAGTGGGACTCCAATTTTTTTAAAAAATTTTTAAGAACTGCAATAGTTCTTCTTGTACTTAATTACTTTTGCTTACCACTGACACTTTTGTTACAGTGCTTCCTTGCAATTCTATCAAGTCCTTAGACTTCCATATGTAGCATGCATTTTTAATGCTTCCTTTCTCCCTGTGAAATAAAATGTACACATACTACAAGCAAATTAATATTTTTAAAAATCTATATAATGTCACACTCCAATGAAAACATAAAGGGAATACAATTTTTACTCAAATTTACTTAAATGTATAAATGCTTGAGCATGATGGACTAGAACATGAATCCACAAACTTTTTGGTAACAGGACAGATACTACATATGACTAGATTTTCCAGCAACAGAAACTGTGGCAACTACTCAATACTGGCATTGCAGTACAATGAAAAGTCATAGACAATATCTAATAAATGGGTATAGCTTCGTTCCAATTGAACTGTATTTGCAAATTCAATATGAATACAAAGATACGCAATTGGTATGGCTATAGGAATTTCAAATAATTTGACACAGCATTCATGTGAGTACAAAGGCTGTTTATACAATTTGTACTTAGTTCAGAACTTTCTCAAATGTCACGTAAAATTTTGGAAAATCATGTCACCTTCATGATATCTTGTCAATTTCTCTCATTATTGGTAATGTTAATTTTGTTAAGTTTTAATATTAGCTTTTTTTAAAACCAGGACTTACACTCTAATAGTGGTATTTTTTTCTTTGAAAATAATATGTAATTTATAGAGAATGCTTCTAGACTTTTAAATATCATGTTCCTATTCACATTTTTACCCATTATATTCATTTAGCTTGTCCAAAATCTAAGTTTGCCAATTCCTGCACTAGAAGACTTAGTTGACTTATCATGTTTGCGTGTATGTGTGGATGATTGTGAATTCAGTAACGTTAAATAAAAAATGATCGAAATATGTATGTGTAGGAGACTGTAAATATTGACACTATGAACAGCACGATTGTTGGTGACATGATTTTCCAAAACTGAAAGCAACACTTGATAAAGTTCTGAAATAAAGTACAAATTGTATGAAAGGCCTTTACACCCACATGAACACTGAATCAGACTCTTTGAAATCCCCGTTAGCCACACAAATTGTCAAATAAAACTGATTCTAAAAATGTCTAAAATAACTCCTCATTAGTGGCACCACCTTCATGGGAACATCATTTTTGGGTAAATTCTAGGAGTTAGAAACTCTGTGTCAAAATTTAAATAGCGATTTTTTATTATGCTTGGCTACATAAGAGCATTGGTCAAGCACAGTGACTCATGCCTATAATCATGGCACTTCAGGAGGCTGAGGCAGGAGGATTACTTGAGCCCGAAAGTTCCAGGTCAGTCTGGGCAACATGGCTAGCTACACAGGATGCTGAGGTAGAAGGTTTGCCTGAGTTTAAGAGGTCGAGGCTGCTGTGAGCCATGATCATGATAGTGCCACTGCACTTCAGTCTGGGTGGCAGAGTGAGACCCTGTCTCACAAAGAGAGAGAGAGAGAGAGAGGGAGGGAGGGAGGGAGGGAGGGAAAGAGGAAGGAGGATATAGGGTATGTGTTCCTCTTTTTTGAGATAAAATGAGTTTATAACTTTCTAAAATAAGACTAGAAAAAAGAGGTATTTAACAATTTGCTTTCTTTAACTTTGGTATATATGGTACTTAACAATTATAAAAATGTATAAAGAAAGAGATGTTACTCTATTTTATCAAGTAATATTCTGAATTAAATCCATTTTATTATGTGGATATAAATTCAATTCTTACAAGTATAGCTATATTCCTAATAGATAAAATTATTTATATTTTAGATCTTAAACATAAATAACCCCCAGTAAATATCCTGCCTCCTCTTACCTATTACAATTTACTTTTAGGATAATTTTTAAAATAGAATCTGAAAATTAATACATTGTTAATGAAATAATTCAATGTACAATAATTATACAATGTAGAGTTATTAGCAAGTCCAGATCACTAGGATTATAATCCATTAAAATATTTAAAAATCCGAATAAGCTATGAAAGCATTTATAGACATCAAAACTTTGATGTTGAACTGTGGGTGTGCTCAGCGTACACCTACTTTAATTGAAATTTGTTATTAAAATGATTGTTTCTAAGGAAGTTTTGCTTATTAGGAATTTTTTTACTTCAATTTTTTGAGTATAGAGGTTAGAGCTAAATTTGATAAATCAAGGAGGAAAATCCTCAGCCTTTGCCATTTTTTCATGATATTGACAGTTTTGAAGATAGAATGCCATGATTTGAAGAATTTCTTCAATTTGGACTTGTCAAATTTGTTCTTATCAGCAGTCAATTTGCACTCTAAAACAGCAGAGCTCTCATTTATGTTTTGTTGTTGTAATTAGTACAGTGTCCAACTATATGAACTCAACTCTAAATATAATACCGTAATTCAATGTATTGTTTTAATTTCATTTATATTTTATTCAAGAAAATTTTCTCTATTTTTTCCACACTCACCACAAGGTGGACTTCATTAGGGCCAAGATTTTGACTGTGTGGTTTAGCATTTTATCCTCCTAGGCCAGTACTTACATATGTTTTCTCATGACTAGAGTCAGATCATATTTCTTTCGTAGGAAGAAATCAAGGGGATGTTGTGTTCTCAGGTCATCACATTAAAGAGGCACATCTTTACTTAATTATTGGTAATGTTAATTTCATTTTGGTCAAATGTTTTCACCAAGTTTTGCACTCTAATATTACCGCCCTTTCTCTTTGTATATGGTATGTAATCTATGGAGAAAGCTTCTAGACTTTTAAATATCATGTTCCTATTCAAATTTTTGCCCAATATTTTTAGTAATCATTGATGATTGTTTCCTGGATCAATTATTGTTCTGACAGTTACAAAATGATGATGTTTCAACTGTTTTATAATCAAATTTATTAATTGAAATTCTAATGTAAAAAGGCATTTCCCTCTCTTATTTTTATTGTTCATATGTATTCAGAAATTCTTACTTTTTTGGTGGCTCAATTCTTAATTTTTTCACACTGTCATTTTTTATGAGACATTACAAATAAGTACAATGTGTGATCATTGCATCTAATCCTGGATCAGGAAAATTTTACCTTAAAGAACATTATTGTCACAAATATAGAAATTGAATATTATAAACAATTATTGTACAAATGTAACATTTCTGTAATTACCTAAGTACATGTTTATTTTCTTTTTTCTTTGAATTTTTTCATTTTAAAGATGTGGGGTACAATTAAGGGTTAGATATACAAATGTTCAGTGTGCAGGTACCCTTGTTAATAAGGTGTGCCCCTCCTTTCCCAGGCAGATTCCCACTACTGCCAATCCCGCTTCCCCACTCCCCTCCCAGCAGTTTCCCGCTACTGCCAATCATTCTCTTATAGTGTTAAAATAATTGTTCAAGGTTCTCTTATGAGTGAGAATGTGTGATCGTTCTTTGTTTCTGTGAAAGATCACTCTGTTTTATAGACTCTGAGTCCATCCAGGTTGCTGTGAAATTCATGATTTTGTTCTTCTCTATGACTGCATAATATTCCATCATGTATATATACCACATTTTTTTATCCAGTCCTCTTTTGATGGGAAGCATGTTTGGTTTCATGTTCTTGTTATTGTGAACAATGTTGCGATAAACATATGGTGAGGGTGTCCTTTTTATAGAGTGATTTGAGTACTTCTGCATATAGGGGGATTGTGGGGTCGTGTGGGAGAATGATTTTTAGATCTTTTAGCAATTGCCACACTGTTTTCCACAGAGACTGTACTAGTTTACACTCCCACCAACAATGTAGAATTGTTCCCTTTTTGCTGCAAGGAGAGCATGTTCTTAAATTCTGTTTACATTTTAGAAAAAAATGTATAGTCATTGATAATGTAACAAGATGTCTACAAGGAGCTCACTAACGTGTTTGTGTGTTTCTGTATATGTGTTTGTGCATTTGTGTGTGTATGTGTGTGTGTGTGTGTGTGTGTGTGTGTGTGTGTGTGTGTGCACATAGAGGTAGGACAATGAGAGGGACTGAAAATATCATGAGTAGTATTTCTGCCAAAAAAAATTACCTAGATCATAATGGCACATTGGACAAATTCATAGCAAATTACAGGACATTTCACAAAACAACTATTCTATAACCATTAAAAATACCAATATTATGAAAGAGAGCCATAAGTGACAAAGAACACCAATATGGAAAATGTTAACAATTGTTGATTTTTTTTCTGAGTGAAGAGAATATGCGTTTCTTTGTATTATTCATATAACTTTTCCGAAATTTGAAGTTATTTCAAAATAAGAATGAAAAATAGCTGTTGAAGAGGTGTTCCTACCAAAAAAGTAACAAGAATGCCATTGCACTAAAGTTTTGGTCTGTCTTATGATGCAGAAACTCTACCTTATATATGTTTTAAACTTGGTTGATTTTACTGGTCTCATACTTCCTATGTGCTCTAATGTGCATTACAACTATGACTCAGCTGTTGAACAGATTGGGCTGTTGAAAAAAATTCCTTCTTTAAACTAAGATGCTCTTTTGTTAGAAAGAAAGATTTTTATAATATTGCCCAGAAAATAATGATAAACTCAATCTTTTTTCTTTAAAAAGAATCTTTCCACCATTTCACTCATTTCCCTTCGTCTATTACAGTTATATATAACTGTAATATAAGATTATATATATATATATAACTTTAATAAATGGTTACAAATTCTGTGTATTCTCATAGTGTTCTTTTATTCTCCCCCAAGATATAAACCAGGATATCAGGCATGACCCTCAAATAATTTTGTTCATAAATGAAAGTCAGTATAGAAAACAATATTCCTCCAGAACACTCCACTATAAGAAAGAAAGTCACCTCTTAAGTAAAAAGGACAGCTGCACAGTAAGCATATGTTTCTAGAAAAAGACACTCAGAGAAGGTCCTACCTTGTGTTAGGAGAATGGAAAAATTCCCTGACTTTAGATAGACGAATACAGACCCTCTCAATGAGAAGTGAATGTTACAGTGCCTGGATTGGCCAGACATCCATGGACTGAACTGGAGTGAGGAATGCTGAATTTGGGTTTAGGATGACCAAAGAGATTTCTACTGATCAAGCTTGCAGGACTAAGAGTTCAAGAATTTCATTCCACATTACGTCTTCATTCTCCCTTTTCTCTCCTAGCCTTCCAAGTTGGATGAGTACAAATCTCTCTGACTGTCCTAAACTTAAATTAAACATTCCTGATTCCACTAGTTCACTTTACAAGGCATCGGGTATGTATGTGCATATATGTGTTTGTGTGCATGTGTATGCATGTGTGCACACGTGTGTTTGTGTTTGTTTCTGAAAACTTTGAACAGGTGAGAAATAGGAATAAAACTGACACAATAGGATCAATTCTAGCACTTTGAGACCTTTCATCTTGTTACATAGTTCTTTCTCTACTAGCAGTGAGTGAGTGGACAGAGAGGGAGGTCAGTTTGGTAACTGCCTGTATACATAGCAACGTTTTGTTTATTAGTATTTCTTGGTCCAGATAATTTTGTGGTATTTTACTTTCATAAAGGTAAATGACTTCTTAGTACCTTAGTTAAGACACTTTATAAATGGGAGCGACCATGATGTGCTAGTGATATGTATCAGACAGTATGCATACTGCAGTCAATACATAGACAATGCAGAATGAACCACCCTCAAGTGCCAAATTGTGTGTTAGAATATATTTATAATGACACATTTGTTCTGGCATGATCAACAGTCATATTTGTCCTTCGACAGAGAATATATGTCATTTACATTTTTTGTTAGTATAATATCCACATATATTTGTCTGAATGTAATATCATACATTGAGTTTTTACTTTTCACTTTTATATTCTTTTTCCTCAAACAACTTTCTTCGGTACTTCCCATATTCACTCACTATGCAGGCTTCATGGAGAATGAGATTTTGTCAGTCTTGTTTGGTGTTGTATTCCCAGGACCAGTGCTTGTACATAGAAGGCACTAATACATATTTTTGAATATAGTGAATAAATGGATGGGTGAATGAATATTTTTGCATGCAATTAACTTTGCTAGTTTTGTGTTAAAATTTCTCATAAGTCAATGTGGTCTGGGCAATTAAAAAATTAGCTCTGTCATAAAACCTATAATCCAGTAATCCAGTAGTCATGCAGGGGCTTTCTTCCCTGACTATACACTTTGCACAGTACGATTTAGAATGTTGGTAGATACTTTTCTTAAATTAATTTATATACTTTAATAATGCAAAAGGTAGTCACATTATGAAAGTGATCTATACATATTTAAGTAAAATACTAATGGATCATAGATCATAGTGGGAGAGTTGGAGAAAATGAGCAAGCATATATTTTTCTTAAAATGTAACCCCTAAAGGATTGAGATTCTTGGGTCTTTTTCCAGGAGAGGTATCTTTAATGAATGACTGTCACTGCACCAGCAGCTGAAAATAAAGGCAGTGGGTAGTTTGGAAATGATAAATATATTAAATTTTGAAACTTTTTTTTGTGAAGTTATAGGACATCAGATTCTTTTGAAACATGTCTCTTAAGTGTCCTATGCCAATTGCTATGAGTTGAGATATGTATTTACCAGCATTCTTGGGGACCATGTTGAGAGAAAGTCAGCATGGCATCATGGTGAAGGATGGGGCTCTGGAGACAGAAAGCCAGGACTCAACCTAACCCAGGACTTGAGGATAATAACTCAATGACTGTGAGCACATCACCTAACCTTCTTAGCCTCACCTGCAAGCAGGAATAATGATCTGGTTGTGGTGAATGTCAAAAATGAGTTAAAGCATAGAAAGTTCCTAGAACCTTGCCCAACATTTCAGAAGTGATCACTAATATAATCGATATTAATTTCTTACTAGAATATAGGGAAATATTAGAATTCATACAGTACATAATTTTGGGGGGATACCAGCTAGAACAAAAGTTTCTATGGGTGACCCCTGGAAAGTTGGCAGTAAGAACATTGCTTATGTAGATTCATGGTGCTGTCTCCTTTTTATTTTTTTCTTTTATTTTAAAGATGTGGGATAAAATTCTGTCTCCTTTTTCCAACCAGTGTAAGAATACTCCAGGCTTTCAAGTCACTGGAGTAGTGACCATGTCGTTAGCTGATGGTATAGTGTCTTATCACATCTTTTTGATATTTGGGGATAAGTCTCCTGTTACAATCTTGTAAGTTTTATGGCTGAAAGTTGGAATGTTTTGTATTGAGCATCATTCTACTGAGATAATTCCTAAGATTAAAGATCCTGGGTATAAGGGTGATACAGAAATCACATGATATAAATTTATACCAACATGTCACCCTAAAGAGCAGGATTAGGCAAATTACTTCACCCCACACCACTACTTCTATCATCTGCCAGGTGACTTCTTGAGACCAGATGATCTCCAAATGTGTTGTATGTATGCCCTGTGGTAAAATTTTGCTCCCATCATTTTCCATCTACCTTAGTATTTCCACTACATTTCTCTCTGATATCATAAGAATAGAGAAAAAAACTAAGCCTTAGAGCTTTTTATATATGTCCAAAAATAGAGCTTTTGCAAAGAACAGAGACATCTACAAGTGAAAATTTAACTGTCAGCAACACAATATGATTGTTGTCTTTAGAGGAAAAGATAGATTTTTTTTAAAAGAGTGAAATATTATATGTAATAACGGCATGACTGCAGAGAAATATAAGTATTTCTGCAAAGTTAGGACTGTGTGAGTGAAACTAAAACACAAACTTTGGGCCTAAAGGAGAAACCTTTGACCTGAAGGATAACTGAATAGATAGTAAGGGATTTATATTCTTGGAGGTGTGTTTTAAACATCAAATGAAGATAAAATACAGAACCATGAAAATATTCTGGGGGCTGAAACACTAAACTGCTTGTCTTATCTTTCCCCAGAGAGATTCATTTACATTCCAAAGCATAACAACCCTGGTCTTTCTCCTTCTTTTCCCAAGGAGAATTTGTTCACCTCAAAAAGACTGAGTTTCTCTACCTCAGAAGAAAATGAGGGCATTGTGTATATGAGCTCACAGATTCATATTCCTAAGGTTTTATTTTTCGATTTACATCACTTTATACACACAAGCTTGTCCATCTGGCTCCTGCATTGCCTCAGAAAAGAGAAAGAAGGAGGAGAGAAAATGTGTCAATGCAGTTGTAAATCATGTGTCTGCTTTCTGAATAACATGAATAAACATGGATATTAAAAATGATAATTATCAATGAAGTAGATATAAGAAAAGACCCTTTAGTGCAAGTTTAATCCTACAAATTCCTGATGACATCAGAACTGATTGAACGGTTGACTCTTAGTTTGATCCATACTCATTTATTTGAACTGTGACATATTTTACTAAAGAGAAAAAAATATAGGGACACGTTTTTGCATGGAAGCCACTAAAGGGAAGCTTTTGTCATTTAATGTGGAATAGGAATTATTTAGGAGAAAACAATTTTTTTCTTTTCATCAGTGGAAGAAAGACATTTCTACAATCACTTTCTCATCCAGTATTGGTCAATATACATTTTGAAATCCTATGAAATGATTTCTTATTTATTTTCATACTTCTTGTCTGCCAAATTTTCTTCAGTTTTGATCATAAGGAACACTTTTTGTAATATGCCATGCTTTTAATGTTGTGTCTAATTTGATTTTTCTTCATCCCTTCATTTTATACCATACTTAAGTGTAAGAAATTTAGAAGAACTAAAGGGAATAAGTGAAGTGATCCTCCTTCATCCATGTAATTTCTTCTGTTCTTAAAAGAATAAAACTGAATGTAAAGTTTTCACCTACCCTTAAGCTCATGTAATGCCTGATTATGAAAGACATTCATTCTGCTAAGCTCTTCTTTGTCTACTGTGATCAAGTCAGAGCTTTCAGAAACAGACATTAGGCATTAGATTCTTTGTAAAATAAATGAAAAATCTTTGTTCTATGAGGATCTACCTTTCATAATGGTCTTCTAACATGGATTAACTTATAATAATTGTTATCAATAACTGATAAATCTATATTATGTAAGTAATTGTGTTCACAGACAAGATCTAAAATTCACTGACATTTTCAGTGAAAGTTTTCACAAAAAATATTCTAAAGATAAACACTTGTTGACAACTTTGAAAAAGCTCAAAAATTTGTTAATTTTTATATTGGCATAAAGTTTATATATAAAGAGAG
Source organism: Carlito syrichta (assembly GCF_000164805.1). Classification (NCBI taxonomy): domain Eukaryota; kingdom Metazoa; phylum Chordata; class Mammalia; order Primates; family Tarsiidae; genus Carlito; species Carlito syrichta. Next base: position 18,549 of record NW_007075271.1, read on the forward strand.
AGGAGGAAAAGTGAGAGGTAAAAAAAGAAAATAAGAAAAAAGAAAGTTGTAATTAGGGACAGAAAAAGACGTTAGAAAATAAAAATAAAAAGGGATGAAAAAGTGAAGTGTATATTCAAGTATCACATAAATATATTATTGTTCTGAAATGTATTCTTTTGAACAATGGTAGTGTTCTAGCTTTCTCTCATCATGTTTTCAATAAAATGATATTCAAATTAATGACTGCTTAGTGACTGTTGAATGTTGATACGCAGAGACTTCCAGCAAGATGGTGACAGAGCAGCCTGGTCTATGAGACCCTCTGCAAAGGAGAATGCAGAGGGTCTCTGGCTCTCTCCCCAGGGGCTGCAGATCCCATCAGCAGCAGCCTGCTCCTCACACAGGGCTCAGCCATTGCCACCTCTGGGGCATCACAGTGGTCTGGACAGCCACTACAGCTGCAGACAAAGCAGCCACCAGTGCTGCCGTGGCCTCCATGGCAGCCATAGTGCATCACACCACCCATGCCTGAGGCAATCCATGACTTCAGACCTTGATACCCCTGCAGGCAAGATCTGCTGGGATCGCTGCCACCTCTGCTGCCACCGTGATGTGCTGCCAGGCTGTGGGTCTTCTCCTGTGTGCCCTGAGGCAGGCTCCCATCTCTGCCCTCTCTCTGGCCTCTGTTCAGTCCATCCCCTCTGGTGCAAGCAGCTGAGATAAAGACCATCTGGCGCAGTGAGATAGCACCACCTGCTGGAGATTCAAGGTAACAACACTGAAATGGGAAAAACAAGCTTGAAAAACAAATACAGGCCAGATTCGAGTGGTGAACAGGGCAATGGTGAACTGAATGATGATCTGAACTGCCCTTCACAGCAGGCCAGGGGCAACAGACCCTAACTGTGAACAAATTTACCAGCCTGAGAAGACAGTTAGAAATCAGAGCTGAAGGACATTGGACTTAAATGAAAAGTCTCAGAGTGTGCTCTATTGGTTTTGTTAGTTCAATGACTTGATTCCATTCCTACTGCTTTGTTTATTTTTTTCCTCTTCCTTTTCTTCTCTTTTCTCCTCTCTGTAAACCATATCTTTGTATAGAGAAACAGCACACCAATAAGGTGGTTTGTTGGCTTGTATGTTAGCATCATTGTCTGTTTTAGGTTTTTTTTTTTGGTATGGGAGTTGGTTAGTCAGTAGCCATGGTCTATTGTTATTATCTGATTCAGTTTAGGTCTCTCTCTCTCCATTTGTTGGTACACTCATCTGTTTCCCCCCCTTACTCTTCTCTCTCTCTATCCCCCTCTTCCCCCCACTGTCTGCTCCATTCTCTTCCCTCTGTTAACCTCATTTTATTTCAGGGAGTAAACCTACAGCACCACTGCATGGACAGATTCCAAGGCAGTGGGAAGTGGGTTTCAGATTATCCATACACCTGTCAGCGGATACCGGGACATGCAGATAGATTTTGAATCACAGCTCCCCACTTATGTAAATCTCAAAATGGCAAAAAAGACCACTCCCAACCTACAGTGCAAAACCAGAATTGAACAACGTAAGAGGGCATACATAAAGAAGAATAGGAGATTGAACAAACAGAAGTAAAAACAACCCCTCTACCACTGAATAACAAAATTAAAGAAGAAGGTGACATGGAGGGAAGGAAAAAGCAGGGAGGGAAAAAACTTCACAAATGAAGAAAAACCAAAAGAAGAATATAGGTCTCACACAGACCCCCAGGAGGTCAGACACTGAGAAAACAGATTCCAGAACACAAACAATGAAGAGCCCACAGAATGACTGGTCACATGCAACAAACCGAGACATCAAGACAATAGAGAGAATTTTTTTAATTGAGGAGAGACAAGAGGAAAATAGGAAGGAGCTGATGTCAGAAATAACAGCGGTAAAGAATACTGTGATGGAAATAAATAACAAACTAATAAGCATGGAAAGCAGAATTAACCAAGCAGAAGACTCTCAGAACTCGAAGACCAAAACACAGAAAAACCCAAACCGTCAAAAACATAGAAAAGAAGCTCAAAAAGGCAGAACAAAACCTTCAAGAGAAGAATGATCACTTCAAGAGACTGAACCTAAGAGTAATTGGGCTTCCTGAGACAGAGAGAGAAACAGAGGCCACACTGGAACAAACATTTCATGAAATCATTCAAGAAAACTTCCCGCATCTCATCAGTGATGAAAAAATTCAAACACAAGAGATTCAGAGAACCCCTGCAAGACAACAAAAGAGAAGATCAACTCCCAGACACATAATAATTTGCCTAAACAAAGTAGGTATAAAATAAAAATTCTAAAGGCAACAAGAGAAAAAGGTCAGACTACCTACCAGGGAAGACCAATTAAAATAGCAGCAGATTTCTCTACAGAAACCCTCCAGGCTAGGAGAGCTTGGAGCCCTATCTTCAAAGTTCTAAAAGATAAACAATTTCAACTGAGAATAACCTACTCAGCCAAGCTAAGCTTCATCAGTGAGGCAGAAATGAAATCTTTCCCAGATACCCAATCCTTAAGAATCTACGCTGCCACCAGACCGCCTCTACAAGAAACACTTAAGAAAGTATTGAACACAGAAGAAAAGGAAAAAAGAACAACAATGTTCTTCAGAAGAAAACAAGCAAAAGTTTAAAAACACACATGATTCAACTCTAAAACCAAAAGAAAGACCACACACAAACAGGAAGAACAACAACTCTGTAAGAACATGATGATAGGGATCAACTCTCACATTTCAATAATTAGTTTGAATGTGAATGAACTAAATGCATCACTGAAAAGACATAGAATGGCAAAATGGATAAAATATCATCAGGCAACAATCTATTGCCTTCAGGAGACTCACCTCACTAGAAAGAACACACACAGACTCAAAGTAAGAGGATGGAAAACAAATTTTCAGATGAATGGATTACAAAAGAAAGCAGGAATTGTGATCTTAATCTCAGACAAAATACCCTTTAAGCTATCAAAAATGTTAAAAGATACAGAAGGCCACTACATAATGATAAAAGTTTCAATACCGCAACAAGAAATATCCATCCTAAACATATGTGCACCCAAAATAGGAGCACCACTTTCATAAAGCAGCTTCTAAGTAACTAAAAAAGATATCAACTCCAATACCATCATAGCTGGGGACTTTAATACCCCACTCACAACCCTAGACAGATCATCAGGACAAAAATCAGCAATGAGATCCAAAACCTCAATGTGACTCTTAATCAAATGGACTTAATTTATACCTACAGAACACTCCATCCAAAGATCAAGAGTACACTCATCACCACATGGAATGTACTCTAAGATTGACCACATACTTGGCCATAAATCAAGCATAAGCAAATTAAAAGGATCGAAATTCTACCATGCACCTTCTTGGACCACAGTGGAATAAAAATAAATATTAACACCAACAAGGTCCCCCCAAAACCCACAAAGACATGGACACTAAACAGCATGATG
>NW_007075272.1:0-390 GCF_000164805.1 Carlito syrichta
TGACAAGCCTGCTAACCAGCTGAATTAACTTGCCAGCCACCTAGCTAGCCAGCCGGCTAAAGAGTTGACTTTCTAGCTGAATTAACTAGATAGCCATACGGCTAGCCAGCTGGTTTAACTAGCTAACCACCTAGTTAGACATCCGTCTAGCCAGCTCACTTAACTCGCTGACATAACTAAGTGGGCATCTGTCTAATCTGCTGATTTAATTAGCTAGCTACCTACCTAGCCAGGTGGCTAGCCAGCTGACTTAACCAGCTGACTTAACCAGGTAGCCAGCTGGCTAGACAGCTGACTAAACTAGCGAGTGACCTAGCTAGCCAGTTGGTTAGTCACTTGAATTAATTAGCTGACTTAATCAGCTAGCCAGCTGGTTAACCAGCTCACTCA
>NW_007075273.1:0-390 GCF_000164805.1 Carlito syrichta
AAGAACCATTAGAGAGGTAATCACATACCCTGGAATTCATCAAGAGGCACTTCGAAAGGTTCCTTACTTTAACTGTGGATGGACATAAGTACAAAAGGTGGAAGATACAGTTTCCAGAACTAAGACTACCACTTTAACATCTCTGAGAACCAACCTCATTAATCTTTTTTTCCTATCTCACCAACCTCATTAACCTTTTTACTCCTATCTCAAAAATGGAAATAATAATATATCTCATTTGCAAAATATTTTGGGGAGACATTACGCAGGACAAAGGGATACACACACACACACACACACACATATATGTATATGAATATATATACACATACACACACATTAAAACACTCTACAAATGTGAACTTGGTATCTAAATGTGTATTCCCTAAA
>NW_007075274.1:0-803 GCF_000164805.1 Carlito syrichta
CACCACCACAACCCCTGCCACACAGCACGAGGAGCCACCCTCTGGGATGGGAGAATAAAAGGCACTTTCCCACCTGCCATTCGAGAGAGGTTTCAAAGGGAGCCACTGAGAAAGTCTGTCCCATGCCTTCGGCCATGCCTCCCAGAAGGCTTGCCTCCACCCTCCACACTCTTGCCCCACGGCAAAGACGTGTGTGAGCGCACAGACAAAATGGCCCCAAGCTAGGGTGACCATCGGGCTCAGAGTGATCAAGGCAGTCTCGCAACACCGGGGCAAGCCCATGTTCTGGTCTGCCAACTTCGGGCTGAGGGAGGGTCCCATCCTTTCCCGATCACTCCATCATCCTCTGCTCATGTGGACGTTTCCCTGGGGAGCCATGGACCCCCGTCATGATGCACGTGGGAGGTGTCTTTTTTGTCGCTGCAGTCTGTGTCGGTGGGGCTGGGATGCAGCAGCATGATCATGGCTCCTGTAGCCTCAACCTGAGAGCCTTAGGCAGTCCTCCCACCTCAGCCCATGAGCAGCCAGGACTCCAGGGTCACAACGCCTGACTCGATTTTGAGGACCTCTCACCCAGACAAGTTCTGGCTGCATTGCCCAGCCTGGTTTCTGACACCTGGGCTCAGGCAGCAAACCACCTCTGCTTCCCAGGGCACAGGTGTGATGGCTGTGAACCACTGTACCTGGCCTGGACTTGCACATGCTGTCGACAAGGGCCATGGAAAGGCACACCCTGGGAAGGAGGCCACCGCATCTTGTGTGGCTTGTACCGTGGGTGCCACCACAAGTGACTCCAGTGTTTG
>NW_007075275.1:0-576 GCF_000164805.1 Carlito syrichta
AAAAAAAAAAAAAAAAAAAAAGAATGGGGACTCCAGCAGTGCTCCCCAAATACATAAAAAAGTGCTCCTCACATCTTCATGAATCTCAAAAATAGAATGCTAGTGAAAGAAATAAATACCAAAGGGAACTGGGCGTGGTGGCTCAGTCCTGTCATCCTGGCACTTTGGGAGGCGGAAGGCGAAAGGATTGCCTGAGCCCAGGGGTTCAAGACCAGCCTGGGCAACATGGAGAGACCTCGTGTCTCCAATAAATAGAACAATTAGCAGGGTGTGGCAGCACGCATTTGTACTCTCCGTTACTTGGGAGGCTGAGGCAGGAGGTTCCCCTGAGCCCAGGAGGTCAGGGCTGCTGTGAATGCCATGACTGTGTCACTGCACTTCAGCCTGGGTGAAAAAGCGAGGCCCCAACTCAAAAAGAAAAAAGGAACGTAACTTTACTTAGAGACTGGGTGTTTACAGAGGTAGTCAAGCTAAATTAAGATCGTCAGAGTGAGCCGGGATCGGTGGCTCAGCCTGTAATCCTGCGCCTTTGGGAGGCTGCGGTGAGTGGATTGCCTGAGCCCGCGGGTTCGAGAC
>NW_007075275.1:1034-2462 GCF_000164805.1 Carlito syrichta
GGGAGTGGCCACTGCACTCCAGTCTGGGTGACCGAGTGAGACTCCAACTCAAAAAAAAAGGATCGTCAGAGTGAGCTGTAATTCAATGTGGCAGATATCCTCATAAGAAGGGGACATTTGAAGCCGAGTGTGGTGGCTCACACCTGTAATCCCCGCACTTTGGGAGGCAGAAGCGAGAGGACTGCCTGAGCTCAGGGGTTCGAGACCAGCCTGGGCAACTTGGCGAGCTCTCGTCTCTACAAAAAATTAAAAAATCAGCCAGGCATGGTGGTGCACTCTTGTGGTTCCAGCTACTTGGAAAGCTGAGGCAGGAGGATTATCTAAGTCCAGGTGGTCGAGGCTGCGGTGGCCGTGAGCATGCCACCGCACTCCAGACTGGGTGACGGAGCGAGACACCGATTGAAAAAAAAAAAAGGGGGACATTTGGACACAGAGCCACGCACACAGGGAGAACGCCATGTGAGAATGCGGGCAGAGATGGGGGTGATACCTCTGACAGTCAAGGGAGCCAAATAGCACCTGCAAGGCCCCAAGCTGGGAGACAGCCTGGAACAATTCCCCCTCAACTCGGAGGACTTCCGGCCCTGGGGCTGTGAGTCTTCGAGCCACCGGTGTGTGACACTTCATGGCAGCCACAGCACACGCCTCCGGGTGGCACGGGGAATGACTGCTGATGGGCACAGGGTTTCTTTTTAGGTGATGAGTGTTCTAAAATTGACTGTGGTGACGGTTACACAACTCTGTGAATATGCTAAAAACCACTGAATATGCTAAATCCCACTGAGGATGGTCAGGTGCGGTGGCACACCCCTGCAATCCTAGCGCTCTGGGAGGCCGAAGTGGGAGGATCACTTGAGGCCAGGTGTTTCAGACCAGCCTGGGAAATGCATCAAGACCCTCGTCTCCAGACCAAAAAAAAAAAAAAAATCAAAAGATTAGCTGGACATGGTGACATGTGCCTGTAGTCCCAGCTACCCGGGAGGCTGAGGTGGGTGGGTCCCGTGAGCCCAGGAGTTTGAGGCTGCAGTGAGCTGTGATCATGCCACTGGACTCCAGCCTGGGTGACAGAGGGAGACTGTGTCTCTGACAGTGCTGAAGTTCCAAAGGTGCTGTAAGCAGTTTTAACAGATTAGTACCAGGAGCGGGGGAATATATATGTCAATTAGTAAGAGACAACAGATTGATATCCATCATGAATAAAGAACCCCTACCAATCAATAAGAAAAAGTCAGATGGCCCCATACAGATAATTCGATGGGAAAATGGTCACTATCGACAAAGGCAAATCATAAAAGAAGTGTCAATGACAAACATGTGACAAGGTGCTTCACCATAATAGTAGTCAGAGAAATTGAGATGAAGAAGTCATTATTCGGCCGGGCTCGGTGGCTCAGCCTGTAATCCCAGCGCTTTGGGAGGCCGAGGTGA
>NW_007075275.1:3440-5122 GCF_000164805.1 Carlito syrichta
CAGGCGTGCGCTACCACGCCCGGCTGATTTTTTGATTTATTGTAGAGATGAGGTCTGGCCAAATTGCCCAGGTGGGTCTGGAACCTGTGGGCTCAGGCAATCCTCTTGCCTCTGCCTCCCAAAGTGCTGGGATTATAGATGTGTGCCACTGTGCCCGACTTCCTTCATATATTATTGCTGGGTTTCTTTGAGCTGGGGTCTCACTCTGTTGTCCAGGCTGGAGTGCAGAGGCGTGATCATGACTCACTGCAGCCTCGACCTCCTGGTCTCGAACCCGCGGGCTCAGGCAATCCACTCACCTCAGCCTCCCAAAGCGCAGGATTACAGGCTGAGCCACCGAGCCCAGCTGAAAGCTATCATTTCAAATGTTGTGACTTTTTCTTCCTTCCAAATGTTGCAATTGTCTGCCCCCTCCTGTAAAAACAAACAAACAAACAAACAAAAAAACTGTAAAAGAACATATTGTAAATTCCAAAATGTCATCTAAAATGTCAGCATGACCAGGAGGCTTTGTGTCACACCAGTGGTCACGTATCAAAAGACGTTCATGTCACTCTCGGGTCATGCTAAAACTACACGTAGGCCTCAAACTTGGGGTGGGTGAGGGACTGTGAATTTGGAGAATAAGTACCAGAATGGATTTGTGTGGCTTTGAGTGGGTCTCTTGGTAAGGATGCGGACTCGTCTCCCTGTAGCCTGGTTACAGAAATTAGCCACTCCCCTTTCTCCCAGTCTCTGCCTCCCGTCTTTGACTGACCGTGAGAGATAGCAGCTGGTTTTTTGCGTCAGACCGTAACAGCTGAACTTACACAGAAACACGAATAGTCTCCAGTTCTGGGGAGAATTTGGGGAAACGGGGCCTTATTTTGTTCTTTTGCACATCATAAGAGCTGCAGAAATACAGGTCCTCTTTAAAGAAGGTCATTTGAAATTCACAAGGGGAGATCTATTTTGCAGTTTTTTTTTTTGGAAGCTCAGGTGATCCTCCTGCCTCAGCCTCCAGAGTAGCTGGGATTACAGGTGTGCACTACCACACCTGGGTCATTTTTGTATTTTTTGTAAAGGCAGGATCTTGCTACGTTGCCCAGGCTGGTCAACTCCTTGGTTCAAGTAATCCTCCTGCCTTGGCCTCCCAAAGGGCTGGGATTACAGATGTGAGCCACCACGCCCAGCTATTTTGCATGGTCTTACAGTCTTTGGAATTCTTTTACTTTTAAACCATGCATGTGTTAAACTAGAATACATAAATAACATAATACAATTCCTCTATTCTAAAAATGTATGAACTTCTACTGGGGAGACATCAGTGAACAAGACAGAGAAGTCCTAACTGGGAGATAGGCACAAGTAAACAAAGACATAAAGAAAATGATTTCTGCTAATACTAAAGGCTTTTATTTATCATTTTGGTTGTTTGTTTTTGAGTAGTGGCCTCAGTCTGTCGCCCAGGTTGGAGTGCAGTGGCGCAATCATACCTCACGACAACCTTGACCTCCTGAGATGAGGCAGCCCTCCCACCTCAGCCTCCCAAGTCGCTGGGACTACAGGTGCACACAATCATGCCCAACTGATTTTGGTGCGGTGGCTCACGCCTACAATCCCAGCACTTTGGGAGGCCGAGGTGAGAGGATTGCCTGAGCCCAGGGGTCCAAGACCAGCCTGGGCAACAGGGTGAGACTTTA
>NW_007075275.1:5252-5913 GCF_000164805.1 Carlito syrichta
CTACTTGGAAGGCTGAGGCAGAAGGATCACCTGAGCCCAGCAGGTTGAGGCAGTGGTGGCTGTGAGCATGCCACTGCACCCTAGCCTGGGTGACAGGGTGAGACTCTGACTCAAAAAAAATTTTTTTTATTTGTGGCCTGGTGTGGCCGTTCATGCCTGTAATCCAAGCTCTTTGTGGGGAGGAGGTGAGAGGACTGACTGAGCCCAGGGGTTCAAGACCAGTTTGGGCAACTTGGTGAGAACTTGTCTTTACAATAAATAAAAAATGTAGCTGGGTGTGGTGGCATACACCTATGGTTCCAGCTACTTGGGAGGCTGAGGCGGGAGGATGGCCTGAGCCCAGCAGGTCGAGGCTGCGGTGGCCGTGATCATGCTGCTATGCTCCAGCCTGGGCGACAGAGTGAGACTCTGACTCAAAAAAAAAAAAAAGGAGCCGGCACCGGGCTTGGTGACTCACCCCTCTAATCCCAGCACTTTGGGAGGCCGAGGCAAGAGGACTGCCTGAGCCCACGGGTTCGAGCCCAGCCTGGGCAACTTGGCAAGACCCGTCTCTACGAGAGTCAGAAAATTAGCTGGCCGTGGTGGCGCACGCCTGTGGTTCCAGCTACTTGGAAGGCTGGGATGGAGGGATGGCCTGAGCCCAGCAGGTGGAGGCTGGGCT
>NW_007075276.1:0-691 GCF_000164805.1 Carlito syrichta
ACTCCAGTCAGAATGGCAATTATCAATAACTCAAAAAATAACAGCTGCTGGAGAGGGTGTGGCAAAAAGGGAACACTTCTACACTGTTGGTGGGCATGCAAACTAGTGCAACCTCTATGGAAAACAGCATGGTGATTCCTAAAAGCTCTAAATATTGACCTTCCATGTGACCCTGCAATCCCCCTACTGGGAATATATCCTGAAGAACTCAAATCACGCTATAAAAAAGATACCTGTACATGTATGTTTATTGTAGCATTGTTTACAATAGCAAGAACCTGGAAGCAACCATGCTGCCTATAAAAAAGGACTGATTGAAAAAATGTGTTACATGTACACGATGGAATACTATGCAGCCATAAAAGAGAACAAAATCATGAATTTCGCAGCAATCTGGATGGAACTAGAGTGTATAATACTGAGTGACCTCTCACAGAAACAAAGAACCGAGTGTCACATGTTCTCACTCATATAATGGGCCTTGAATATCCAATGCAATACTATAAGAAAATGACTGACAGTAGTGGGAAACTATGCGGGGGGGGAGGGAGATGGGATTAACAGTAGCAAACATCTGTTTGGGACGGGGAAACACCTCTTATCAACCGGGTGCCTGAACGAAGCATATTTGTATACCTACCCCTTAACTGTACCCCACAATAGCATAATAAAAAATATTGATTAAAAAAAA
>NW_007075277.1:0-413 GCF_000164805.1 Carlito syrichta
AAACTATGCAAGGTCCCGGACTTTGCTTTCTACGTCATGACCTCTTCTGATTGGTGAATGTTGTAAGCCTAGGACAAACCAGTCATGTCCAACCCCTCCCTCTGTAATTATGCATATATTGGATCGGGGCTCTAGTCCCTGAAGCCGCTGCGTCGGCTTCAAACGTGAGCCCAGACTTGAGCCTGAATAAAGATCCTCGTGTATTTGCATTGGAGCTGGCTCCTTGGTGGTCTCTCAGATTTTGAATTTTGGGTTTAACACTACATTGCTTTGTTTTTTATTTGTTTGTTTGTCTGAGTTAGAGTCTCACTCTGTCGCCCAGGCTGGAATGCAGTGGCAGCCTCGACCTGCTGGGCTCAGGCGATCCTTCTACCTCAGCCTTCCAAGTAGCTGGAACTATAGGCATGAACCAC
>NW_007075278.1:0-676 GCF_000164805.1 Carlito syrichta
GAGCAGCCGCTGCACTCCAGTCTGGGCCACAGAGTGAGAATCCAACTCAAAAAAAAAAAAGAAAGAAATATAACCCTCTTAGCTGAGCATGGTAGTACGTACCTGTAGTTCCAGCTACTTGGAAGGCTGAAGTGGAAGGATCACCTGAGCCCAGCACATGGAAGCTGCGGTGGCCGTGAGTGTGCCACTGCACTCTAGTGGGTGACAGAATGAGACTCCGACTCAAAAAAAGAGAAAAAACATATATATATATATAACCCCCAAAACTACATACTTGTTCCTCCACCCTTGTTTGCACGTACACATTTTCTGATATTCCTACAAGAAAACGTGTTAATTGTGCAGTAAAAAGGCCCCACATATCTTCATACTGAGGACAGTCAGATCTAAAGGAGATGGCATGTACTAGACAACTTTAAACTGTATCATGTTGTCTGTGATGCCCTTGTAAGTCATCCGTTTTCTGAATCCCGTAATTCTCTTGTGAATAGAACTGCTATTATGCCACTTTTTTTTTTTTCTGTTTAAAGCATTAATTTGTCGAGCCGGGCTCGGTGGCTCAGCCTGTAATCCCGCGCCCTTGGGAGGCTGAGGTGAGTGAACTGTCTGAGCCCGGGGGTTCGAGACCCGCCTGGGCAGCAAGACCTCATCTCTACAATAAATCAAAAAATCAGCC
>NW_007075279.1:0-680 GCF_000164805.1 Carlito syrichta
TATTTGGCAACTTCGCCAGCCGACTAGTTAAGGCAGCTCATCGGTCAGCTCACTCACCAGCCACCTAGTTAATTCGGCTCACCAGTCGACTCACTCGCCAGACGAGTAGCTAAGTCTTCTGACCAGTTGACTCACTCACCAGCCTACTACTTAAATGAGCTGACCAGTCAGCTCAATGACTGGCTGACTAGAATAGTCAGCTGAGAAATCAGCTCCCTTGCCTGCTGACTAGTTAAGTCAGCTGACCAATCGGCTCATTCGTTGACCAACTAGTTAAGGCAGCTAACCAATTGGACGACTAGTCGGCCAACTAGTCGCCAGAAAATTTTCCAGCTAACTAATCTACCGACTATTTAGGTCAGCTAACTATTCGGCCAACTAGTCGGCCAACTAGTTAGGCCAGCTAACTAGCCAGGCAAATTGTTAACCAAGCTAACTAGTCAGACAACTAGCCAGTCAACTAGTTAACCTAGCTAACTAGTCGGCCAACTTTTCAGTCAAATTGTTAACCCACCTAACAAGTCGTCAGACTAGTCAGCCAATGTGTTAAATCACCTAGCTAACTCAGTAACCTTCTAGTTAAGTCAACTAGCTAAATCGTTGCCCAACTAGTTAAGACAGTTAGCTGACTCGTTAACCAACTAATTTAAATCAGCTAGCTATTTAAATGCCAACCTTTT
>NW_007075280.1:0-464 GCF_000164805.1 Carlito syrichta
CAGCAAGAGAGAAAGATCAGACTACCTACTGGAGAAAACCAATCAGAATAGCAGCAGACCCATCAGCAGAAACACTACAAGCAAGAAGAGACTAGAGCCCTATGTTCAAAGTCCTCAAAAATAAACAGCTTAAACGAATAATTTCCTATCCAGCCAAGCTCTGCTTCATCAGTGATGGAGCATTAAAATTCTTTGCAGACATCCAGTCCCTAAGAGATTATGCACCTTCCAGATCAGCTCTACAGGAGACACTTAAAAAGGTATTAAGCAGAGAAGAAAGAAGAAAAAGATTGACCACACACTTCCCAAGAGTACAGCAGAACACAAAAACAGCACAACTAGAAACTTGAAAACACATACATTAACCCCAAAGCCAAAAGAAAACAAGCAAACAAAGGAAAAAATTTATAAGAAACTCATGACAGGGATAAACAATTATATTTCAATAATCAGCCTGAATGTGA
>NW_007075281.1:0-389 GCF_000164805.1 Carlito syrichta
ACATAGCTAGCCAACTGTCTAGCCAGCTGACTTAACTAGGTTACTGAACTAACTAGCCAGATGGCTAGCAGGCTTACATAACTCTCTAGCTACCTATTTAGACAGCTGGATATCCAGATTACTTATCTAGTTAGCTACCTCAATATCACTCTGGCTTGCCAGCTGACTTAACTACCTAACTTTCTAGCTAACCAGCTAACTAGCAAGCTGACCTAACTAGGTGACATAATTAGCTAGCCAGCTAGCTTTCCAGCTGACTTAACTAGCTAGCTACCCAGCTAGGTAAGTGGCTAACCAGCTGACTTAAATTCCTGACTTAACTAGCTAGACAGCTGAAGTAACTAGCTGACATAACTATCTAGCTACCTAGCAAAGCAGCTGACTTTACT
>NW_007075282.1:0-681 GCF_000164805.1 Carlito syrichta
CCACCCACTGTAGCGCTAGGCTTGGGCCTTCACCCCAGCTGGGTGGGCGATTGGCCAGGTGGTGACCCCTGTCTGTGTGCTGGAAGCCCCCTTGAGTCTGAAAGATTTTGAAATGCGTTAGCTGTAGACAGTCACAGACCTCTCATGCGTGTCACGCATGGCCTAGCCTCGGCAAGAAGGAGCAGAGGCTGATTCCGTGTCGCCTACACCCATGGAACTCCATGGGGCCACTGTGACGCCAACCTAGACATCGTGTCGGCTCATCCACAAATACGATCAGAATCATGTCACGCCACGGCTGAAGTATTGCCCGCAGCACTCGACTCTCTTCTGAGAAGCTCATGCTGCCTTCGTTGTGAATTTTTAGTTCCATTTCCGTTTTGATGACAAGCTAAAAAGAAAAAACCGGCTACAGACACACCTGCCACCTGGCAGTGGCACAGGCCTGTCGTGTTTGGCTCTGGGTTTGCCATCCCATCAGAGCCTGGAATTTTTTTTTTGAATTGGTAGGAGCTACTCGTGGGAGAGCAGATGTGGGTGGCTTCTGTGTCCCTGTGTGTGTAGAAGTGTCAGCCCTGGCCGGGCTCGGTGGCTCAGCCTGTAATCCCATGCTTTGGGAGGCCGAGGTGAGTGGATTGCCTAAGCCTGCAGGTTCGAGACCCACCTGGGCAACTTGGCGAG
>NW_007075283.1:0-388 GCF_000164805.1 Carlito syrichta
AGTGAGCGTCTGGCAGGGGCAGCCCCACTCCGAGAGCAGTGGCGAGGGACCCTGGCTCTCGGCCTAGGTCCAGGCGGGGAGGGCTAACGCCCTTGTCTGAGCAGCACTTCCTTCTGGGCACCGGGGGCACAGCGCAGCGGACATCAGCCTCCAGGCCGGCGCCCACGGTGGGCTCCAGGGTGCTGGGCTCAGCATTTGGCGCTGGCTCAGAGCCTTCCCAGAGCCCCCGATGTGGGTCTCATTGACCGAGAGGGGCAGACTGAGGCCGAAGGAGGCTGAGAACTGGCCCTAAGTCACCCACGAGACGTTGGGGCGGGGCTTGCCCTCGGACTGCCCGACCCTGGCATCAGCCATCGGGGGGTCTGACTGCGGCCCCGCCTGCCGCTGA
>NW_007075284.1:0-494 GCF_000164805.1 Carlito syrichta
GGATGGAGACGATTTGAATACAATGTAATGCACAGGAATGGATAATACTTGAATGGAATGAAAAGGAATGGAATGGAAAGCAGAGGAAATGAGAGGAATGGAATAGAGTGGAATGGAATAGAATGGAGAAAAATGGAAAAGAGAGGAATGGATTAAATTGAATGGGATGGAAAGGAATGGAGTGCAATGGAATGGAGAGGAATGGAATGGAGAGGAATGATATGGAGAGGAATGGATTATAAGGGAACGGAATGGAATGGAATGGAATGGTGAGCAATGGAATGGTCGGGATGGAATGGATAGGAAAGGAATGGAATGGAATGTAGAGGAAAGGAATAAAAAGGAAAGGAATGGATTAAGGAGGAATGGAATGGAAATGAATGGAATGGAATGGAGCGTATTGGAGTGGAATGGAATGGATTGGAATGGAGAGGAATGAAATGGAGAAGAATGGTATGCAATGGTATATAATGGAATGGAGAGGGATGTAGAGG
>NW_007075285.1:0-815 GCF_000164805.1 Carlito syrichta
AGCTAGTTAAGTCAGCTTGTTATGTCAGCTAGCTAGCTAGTTAAGTCAGCTAGTTGTGTCAGCTAGTTAGCATGTTAGCTATGTATGTAGTAAAGTCAGCTCGGTTTCTAGGTAGCTAGCTAGTTTGGCCAGCTAGTTAAGTCAACTGGCTAGCTAGTTAAGTCAGCTAGTTATGTCAACTGGCTAGCCAGCTGCCTACCTGTGTAGCCAACTAGTTTATTCAGCTGGCTAGCCAGTTGGATAGCTAGTTAAGTCGCCTAGTTAAATCAGCTCGCTAGTCAGCAGGATAGCTAGGTAGATGGCAAGCCAGTGGGATACATAGGTAGCTAGTCTTCTGGCTAATCAACTGGATATCTACTGATGTCAGCTAGTTAAGTCAGCTGGTTACCCAGCTGGCTAACGAGTTAAGTCACATAGTTGAGTCAGCTGGCTAGTCAGCTGGTTAGCTCACTAAGTCAGCTAGTTAATTCAAGTGGCAAGCCATTTGTCTAGTATGTAGCTAGTCAATTAAGTCAGCTGGCTAGCCGGCTGGTAGTCTAGTTAAGTCAGTGAGTTAAGTGAGCTGATGTGCGTGCTGGCTAGCTAGGTGTCTAACTAGATAAGCCGGTTGGCTAGCCATATGGCTATCTAGTTAAGTCACCTAGTTAAGTCATCTAGATAGACTGGCTAGCTAGGTGGCTGGCAAGGTAAACCGGCTGGTTAGCAGGCTGGTCAGTTAGGTAGCCAGTTATTTAAGCCAGCTGGCTAGCCGGCTGACCAGCAGGGTGACTGGCTAGTTAAACTGGTTGGCAATCCGACTGTGTAGTCATCTGGCT
>NW_007075286.1:0-1094 GCF_000164805.1 Carlito syrichta
GTCCCTTTTCACCACACCCTCTCCAGCAGCTGTATTTTTTGAGTTGTTGATAATTGCCATCTGACCGGAGTTAGGTGGTATCTCAGTGTGGTTTTGATTTGCATCTCCCTGATGATTAGTGAGGTTGAGCATTTCTTCATGTGTTTGTTGGCTGCTCGAATGTCTTCTTTTGTGAAGTGTCTGTTCATGTCTTTTGCCCATTTTATAATGGGGTTGTTTGTTTTCTTCTTTTCAGTACGCTTCAGTTCCTTGTAGATCCAGGATGTTAAGCCTTTGTCAGACCTAGAGTTGGCAAAGACTTTTTCCCAGTCTGTAGGCTGTCTCCCTGCTCTCTTGATGGTTTCTTTGGCTTTGCAGAAGCTTGTCAGTTTAATAAGGTCCCATTTGTCTATCTTCTCTCTTAAGTCCTGTGGGTTTCGGGTTTTGTACAGAAATTGGATGCCAGTTCCGATTTCCATGAGAGTATTTCCTTCCTTTTCTAAGGTTCTTATGGTTTGAGGTTTTACATTTAGGTCTCTGATCCATTTGGAGTTAACCTTTCCTCACCAAAATTATACATCTTGTACAACTGATGAACCTACATTGACACATCATTTTCACTAAAGTTCAGAGCTTACAATAGGGTTCACTGTTGGTGTCGTACACTTTAAGAGTTTGTACAAATTTATAATGACATGTACCCACCATTACTGTATTCAAACAGATAATTCCAACATCTCTGCCATGTTTGGTTGTGATATTTGCTGCGTCCTTTTAAAGTGTTATCTTTTGCCTTCTGCTATGCCTTGTAATTTTTTCTTGATTGCTGGACGTATACTAGATAAAAGGAGCTGCTATAAATAAGCCTTAAGTAATGTGGGTGGTAGTAAGATGTGGGAGGAGGGAAAGCATTCTATGATCCTATAATTAGGTCTGGGTCTTTTGGTCAGCTGGTGCCTGCCTCTGGACTGTGAATCTCACATGTGTTTCTCAGAATTTTTTTTTTTTAAACACCCTATGTGAGACAGGATGGCTAAAGTGAATTGAAATAGAAGGTTTCCCTTCTCTCCTGTAGAAGGCTAGAATGGGATGTGCGGTTTCTTTCCCTGGGTCAG
>NW_007075287.1:0-695 GCF_000164805.1 Carlito syrichta
CCTCAGCCTCCCAAGGCGCGGGATTACAGGCTGAGCCACCGAGTCTGGCTTTTTTTTATTTATTTTTATTTTTTTTATTTTATCCATTTATTTTTTTGAGTTGGAGTCTCACTCTATCGCCTAGGCTAGAGGGCAGTGGCAAACACATGGCCACCGCAGCCTCCACCTGCTGGGTTCCGGTGATCCTTCCACCTCAAATTTCCAAGTAGCTGGAACTACAGGCATGCATGCCTGGCTAATTCTTTATTTATTGTAGAGGTGAGATTTCGCCAAGTTGCCTCTGCTGGTCTCGAATCCGTGAGCTCAGGCAGTTCTCTCACCTCAGCCTCCCAAAGTGCTGGGATTATAGACGTGAGCCACCGTGCCTGTCTTATTTTTTATTTTTTGAGTTGGAGTTTCACTCTGTTGCCCAGGCTGAAGTGCAGTGGCACGTTCATGGCCACCACAGCCTTGACCTGCTGAGTTCAGGCAATCCTTCTGGCTCAGGAGATCCTTCTGATTCAGGCTTCCAAGTAGCTGGAACTACAGGCATAAGCCACCATGCCCAGCTAATTTGTTTATTTATTTTAGAGACAAGGGCTAAAATAAATAGATCTGAGTCACTGCACCCAGCCTAAGTATTAATTTTAAAAATTAATAATATAAAGCCGGGCTCGGTGGCTCAGCCTGTAATCCCGCGCCTTTGGGAGGCTGAG
>NW_007075288.1:0-387 GCF_000164805.1 Carlito syrichta
CAAAAAAAAAAAAAAATCACTAAAGTACAAGTGCTATAAATCATTGCTGGCTTATGTAACTGTTGAAAGAAATAAGACAATGGATTTAATGATTTTTTTTTACTCATTGCCAAAGCTTATTAGTTGGGTTGTAGAAGAGTTTTTCTAAGATTTACTGTACTCTTGGGCCGGGCGCAGTGGCTCAAGCCTATAATTCCAGCATTTTGGGAAGACGAGGTGAGAGGATTGCCTGAGCTCACAGGTTCCAGACCAACCTGTACAACTTGGTGAGACCTCATCTCTACAACAAATCAAAAAATTAGCTAGGTGCGGTGACTCAGGCCTGTAAACCCAGGATTTTGGGAGCAGAAGTGAGAGGATTACTTGAGCCCAGGGGTTCGAGACCAG
>NW_007075289.1:0-640 GCF_000164805.1 Carlito syrichta
GCTAGTTACTTAGCTAACTAGTTGGCTAGCAACTCAGCTATCTGGTCAGATAACCAGTGGACTGGCTCGCTTTCCATCAGGTCAGCTAATTAGTTGGCTCGCTCGCCTCCACACCAGTCAGCAAACTCGTCAGTTGCTCGTCAGACAATAGGTAAACTAAATTGTCAGCTTGCTCACAGGCCAACAGGTCAGCTAACCAGTCAGCTTGCTCACCAGCTGGCTAGTTAAGTCAGCTCACTGGTCAGCTCGCAATACAGCTGACTAGGTAAGGCAGCTTATATTTCGGTCACATGCCGGCCGACTAGTTAAGTAAGCTCACCTGTCGTTTCATTCGGCTGTTGACTAGTTAACTCTTCTGACCATTCATCTCACTCACTAGCTGACTAAAGTCAGCTGACCAGTGAGCTCACTCACAGGCTGACTAGTTAAATCAGCTGACAAGTCGGCTCATTCGCCAGCCAAATAGATAAGTCAGCTGGCCAGTTGGCACACTAACTGGCTGACTATTAAGTCAGCTAACCATTCGGCCTACTAGCCGGCCAACTATTTAAGTAAGCTAACCAATCGGCCAACTTGTCAACTGACAAGTTAGATTAGCTAACTTGTGGGTTGACTAGTTAGGTCAGCTAACTAGTCGGCC
>NW_007075290.1:0-460 GCF_000164805.1 Carlito syrichta
GCAACCGAGTGCGCCAGCTCCTCCCCACCTCTTTCGTCTGCTCGCTCTCCCGCAACCTCGAGTGCCCTCTCACAGTAGCCTTGGCCGCCCCATCGGCGCCTGGGCTGCTCGAACTTCCTAGCGATGATCTCTATCCTTTTCTTATAGTGCTGCCCATCATCCTCTTTTTCTTCTTCTTCTTGTTCTTTTAAGAGATGGAGTTCTCATTGTGTTGCCCAGGCTGGCCTCAAACTTCTGACCTCAAGCAATCTTCCTGTCTCAGTCTCCCAAAGTCCTGGGATCACCGTCCTGAGTCACTGTGCCTGGCTGTTTTTTTGTTATCTTTTCAAAGCGATGTGTTTATCTTCTCTGCCACAAATGTAATGTGCAATTCTTAGTTAGGCCAATGGCAGCTCTTATTAATAATACAGAAGGATTTCTTTTAGCTTTCAAACTTTATAAGTACAACAGAAAGAGTTAA
>NW_007075291.1:0-809 GCF_000164805.1 Carlito syrichta
AGCCAGCTGGCTAACTAGTTATGTCAGCAAGTTGAGTCAGGTTCCTAACCAGCTGGCTAGCTGGATAAGTGAGCTAGTTAATTCAAGTGGCAAGCCAACTGACTAGCGATCTACATAGTTAATTCACCTGGCTAGTCAGCTGGCTAACTGGTTAGGTCAGCTTGGTAAGTCAGCTAGCTAGCCACCTGACTAGGTAGGTAGGTAGCTAATTAAGTCAGCTGGCTAGCCAGGTGGCTAGTTAGTTAAGTCAGCATGTTAAGTGAGCTGGCTAGCCAGCTGGCTAGCTAGTTGCCTAACTAGTTAAGTCAGCTAGGTAATTCATCTGGCTTCCCAGCAGGCTAGGTTGGCAGCTAGCTAGTTAAGTCAGATGGCTAGTCAGCTGGATAACTGGTTAAGTCAGCTAGTTAATTCAACTGGCCAGTCTGCTGGCTAGCTAGTTCGATCAGATAGATAAGTCAGCTAGCTAGCTAATTAAGTCAGTTTTTTAAGTCAGCTGGCTAGCCAGCCCTCATCTGGGTAGCCAGCTGTCTAGCTTGTTAAGTCACCTAGTTAAGTCACCTCGTGTCCCAGCTAGTTAGCTAGGTAGCTATGTAGTTGATTCAGTGTGTAAGCCAGCAGTATAAGTCGGTAGCTAGCTAGTTAAGTCAGCTGGTTAGCCACCTGGCTAGCTAGAGATGTCAGCTAGTTAAGTAAGCTGGCTAGACAACTGGCTAACTAGAAATGTCAGCTGGATGAGTCAGCTGGCTAGCCAAAAGGCTAGCTGGATAAGTGAGCTAGTTAATTCAAGTGGAAAGCCAACTGGCTAGCTA
>NW_007075292.1:0-630 GCF_000164805.1 Carlito syrichta
GGAGCGGCCACTGCACTCCAGTCTGGGCGACTCAGTGAGACTCCAACTCAAAAAAAAAAGAAATAACTGTTAAATAAATATATGGATACAAGAAATAGAACTAAAGCAAAACTACAATTTATTCCATTGTAAACAGAGTGAAATTGTAAAAAAGGTTAGGAACCTGTATGGAATCTGCTAAAAAAACTCTTAGGTTTATGCAGCAGACTATGCAGAATGCCAAAGCCAATCACCAGAGCAGGCAAATCTTCAAGAGAGAGCCTCACATGATGAGGTAAGGCTTAATGGAACCACCTTTCATTTCCCCACCACAGCACTACATAAAGAAAACAACGTGCAAATTGTTGTTATTTTCTCTCTTGCACTCCTACAATTTATTCTTCAAAAGCTTAAAAAGGCCGGGTGCGGTGGTTCATGCCTATAATCACAGCACTTTGGAAGGCCAAGGTGAGAGGACTGCCTGAGCCCACGGGTTCGAGACCAGCCTGGGTAACTTGGTGAGACCTCATCTCTACAAAAGGTTAACTGGGCATAGTGGCGTGTGTCTGTTGTTCCAGGTACTTGGAAGGCTGAGGCGGAAGGATCACCTGAGCCCAGCAGGTTGAGGCTGCAGTGGCCATGAGCATGCCA
>NW_007075293.1:0-656 GCF_000164805.1 Carlito syrichta
CTGACTCAAAAAAAATTTTTTTTTCTGGTTCTTTACAACTACATCCCAGAGAGGTTGCTTTTCCCTACTCACTTCCATTCCGCCCATTTCTCTTTCTTTTTCTTTTTTCTGAGTAGGGGGGTCTCACTCTGTCACCCCACCCAGACTGGAGTGCAGTAGCATGTCACGTCTCACAGCAGCCTCAGGCATCCTTCCACCTCAGCCTTTTAAGTAGCTGGGACTACGGACTCAGGCCAACACACCTGGCTAACTTTTTACTTTTTTTTTGGTAGAGACAGGGTCTCCCTATGCTAACCAGGCTGGTCTCTAGCTCCTGGGCTCAAGTGGTCTCTTGCCTTGGTCTCCAAGGGTGCTGGGGTTATAGGCTTGAGCCACCTCGCCCGGCCGTTCCACCCATTTCTATTCTGCCCACAGCCCATTTTCTTCTTGTGCAGTCTAGGGATGGGAAGGCCATTCTCTCTGCCCCACAGGCTTTTTTTGAGTTGGAATCTCACTATGTTGCCCAGCGGAATGCAGTGGCACGCTCACAGCCACCGCAACCTCGACCTGCTGGGCTCAGGCCATCCTTCTACCTCAGCCCTCCGAGTAGCTGGAACCACAGGCAGGCGCCACCATGCCCAGCTAATTTTTTTTTTTTTTTGGGGTTGGGGTCTCCC
>NW_007075294.1:0-583 GCF_000164805.1 Carlito syrichta
TCAGCACTTTGGGAGGCTGAGGTGAGTGGATTGCCTGAGCCCACGGGGTTCGAGACCTGTCTGGACAACTTGGCGAGACCTCATCTCTACAATAAGTCAAAAATTAGCCAGGCGTGGTAGTGCGCACCTGTAGTTCCAGCTACTTGGAAGCCTGAGGCGGAAGGATCGCCGGAGCCCAGCAGGTCAAGGCTGCAGTGGCCAGGAGTGGCCATTGCACTCCAGTCTGGGTGACAGAGTGAGACTCCAACTCAAAAAAAAAACACAAAACCTATAACCATTTTGGGAGGCTGAGGTGGGAGGATTGCTTGTGGCCAAGAATTCCAGACCAGCCTGGGCAACACAGGGAGACCTCATCACTACAAGAACATTTAAAAAATTAGCTGGATGTGGTGGTTTGAGTCTGTAGTCCTAGCTACTCAGGAGGCTGAGGTGGGAGGATCACTTGAGCCCAGGAGATTGAGGCTGCAGTTGGCTATGATTGCACCACTACACTTCAGCTTGGGTGATTGAGTTGGAGTCTCACTCTGTCACCCAGGCTGGAGTGCAGTGGCACGCTCACAGCCACTGCAGCCTTGACCTGCTG
>NW_007075295.1:0-901 GCF_000164805.1 Carlito syrichta
GCGACGAGCCGGTCTGGCCAGCCCTGCCGTGTGTGCTGCTGGTGGTCACTGCTGCTCCATGGTGCTGCTGATGTCCATTTCCTTCCCTCTCAGGGGGCCCTCCCAAGCACAGCACCTGCTGGCGGCTGAGACTGTGCCCTGTCCAGAGCACGGGTGGGCTCGTGTTGGGCAGCCCGCACGCGGGGGCTCTTTGCTGGGGGAGAGGCGTGGGCTTTCCTGAGCTCCTTGCTTCTGGAGTTGTGAGGTCGTCGGGCCACAGGGAGGAGCCGCCCGTGTCCAGGGAGGTGGGGGGCTGTGGGGAAGTGGCGGGAGCTGCAGGTGGGGCTCTTGTAGCTCCACCGCCTCTCCTGCTGCATGTCCGCCCGGGGTGGCGCCCTTGTCTCTGGGGGCCGAGCACGAGGTCGAGGTGAGTCTGCGTCCTGAGTGGGTTGTCCTCAGTTCAGGTTAGGGCCACATCCCTCTGTCAGACACGCGTTCACCCCTCTTCTGCCAGGGCCACAGCTGACCTGGCCCGCCGCAGATGAGCTCCGACACCTGCAGTGGGCCGCCCTTGGCTAGGTCATCTGGCATGATGCCTGCTCTCCCACAGTGTCGACTGGCCCTGTGACCTGGTGGATACGTGGCGAGGACAGTTTGGCCATCCCCCATGAGGGCGAGCTGTGGGCACTGCCCTCGTGCCCGGCATCTCGAGCCCTGCCCGCAGGTCGCTAGCCTGGGAAAGACCACAGTTCTATGTAAGGTTCCCACTGAGAGCATGTGACTTTTGCACCATCATAAAGTGGAAGAAACCTAAGATCAAGCCATCGGAGGTCAGGGGTTTTCTGGAGTCAGCTTTATTTTATTTATTTTATTTTATTTTATTTATTTATTTTTTTGAGTTGGAGTCTCACTCTGTCGCCCA
>NW_007075296.1:0-580 GCF_000164805.1 Carlito syrichta
CCCGGCCACCGCGGCCTCGACCTGCCGGGCTCCGGCGATCCTTCCGCCTCAGCCTTCCGAGTAGCCGGAACTACAGGTGCGCGCTACCAAGCCCGGCTAGTTTTTTATTGACTGTAGAGATGAGGTCTCGCCAAGTTGCCCGGGTGGGTCTCGAACCCACGGGCTCAGGCCATCCACTCACCTCTGCCTCCCACGGCACAGGATGACAGGCTGAGCCAGAGATGGGGTCTCCCCGTGTTGCCCAGGCTGGTCTTAAATTCCTGGGTTCAAGCGATCCTCCCGCCTGGGCCTCCCAAAGCGCCGGGATTATGGGTATGAGTCATTCTGCCTGGCCGGAGCATACATTTATTGAGCACCTGCTGTGTGCTGGAGCGTGCCGAGCGTTTTCCAGCTTGTTTAATCCCCTGCGACCTCATGTCCTCGGCCTCCACCGGGCAGGGACCACTCCACCAGCCCTGGTCCCGAGGGCGCCACAGTCTGTCCTCCCCACGGCAGCCTCCAGGGGGCGCGGGTGAGCGCGGAGTCAGGCCCTCCCTCCTGGGCCTGCAGCCCTCCGTGGCTGCCACCTCCCTCGGGGTCG
>NW_007075296.1:2468-3258 GCF_000164805.1 Carlito syrichta
ATCCGCGGGCTCAGGCCATCCACTCACCTCAGCCTCCCAAAGGCGCGGGATGACAGGCTGAGCCACCGAGCCTGGCAAAAGAATTCTTTTTTTAAATGAGCAGGGTGGCACATGCCTGTAGTCCCAGCTACTCGGGAGGCTGAGGCAGGAGGCTCACCGGAGCCGAGAGGTGCGAACTCAGAACAGGGGAGCTTTCAGAAAACTCAAGCCGTGTACTTTACTTAGTTTCCGTTTTTGTGCGTAGTTCAGTGGAGCGGAGCGTTCGAAATCCGTGTCCAGGCTCGGGGTGCCGTAGCTCACGCCTGGAGTGCCTGCGCTTTGGGAGGCCGAAGCGGGAGGATCCCTCGAGGCCAGGAATTCAAGACCAGCCTGGACATCATGGAGAGGCGGTCTCTGCACAAAAGAAAACCTTGGCTGGATGTGGTGGCGCCTGCGGTTCTGGCAACTTGGAAGGCCGAGGCGGAAGGATCGCCAGAGTCCGACAGGTTGAGGCTGCGGTGGCCGGGAGGGTGCCACCGCGCTCCAGCCTGGGCAATGGAGTGAGACTGACTCAAAAGAAAGAACAGGCCAGCTTCAGGCATAGCTCGATCCAGGGGTCTGGACAGGGAAGTAAAGCGGATCCAGAGAGGTTGAGGCTTTTGCCTGAGGCCACAAAACTGGGAGTAGGCCAAGCCATAGTTGGGCTGCAGACAAAAGTCAACCTCTCTGGATCCGCTTTTCTTCCTTACCTGGGCCCCTGGATTGAGCTATGCCTGAAGCTGGTCTGTTCTTTTTTTTTTGAGTCAGTCGC
>NW_007075298.1:0-385 GCF_000164805.1 Carlito syrichta
CTGGGACTACAGGTGTGTGCTACTATTCCCAGCTAATTAAAAAAAAGTTATGACTGGGTGCAGTGGCTTATGTCTGTAATTCCAGCACTTTGGGAAGACGAGACAAGAGGATTACTTCAGCCCAGGAGTTTGAGACCAGCATAGGCAACATAGTGAGACTTCATCTCTACAAAAAAAAAATAGCCAGGTGTGGTAGTGCATGCCTGTAGTATCAGTTGCTTGGGAGGCGAAAGCAGTAGGATTCCCTGAGCCAAGAGTTGGAGGATGTGGCGAACCATAATGAGGCCACTGCACTCCAGCCTGGGTGAGAGAGTGAGGCTCCAACTCAATCAATCAATCAATCAATCAATCACTAGCAGAGGGAGCCATTTATTTCATGTTTTAA
>NW_007075299.1:0-406 GCF_000164805.1 Carlito syrichta
CTCTCATCCATCCATCCATCCATCCATCCATCCTCCCATATATCCATCCATCCATTCATCCATCCACCCTCCCATCCATCCATTCACTCATCCATATAACCTCCCATACCTCCATCTAGTCTCCCATAGGCATCCTCCCATCCATCCATCCATCCATCCATCCTCCCATCCATCCATCCTTCCATCCATCCATCCTCATATATCCACCCATCCATCCATCCTCCCATTGATCCATCCACTCATCATTCTCCCATCCATCCATCAATCCATCCTCCCATATATCCATCCATCCATCCTCCCATCCATCCATCCATCCATCCATCCTCCCATCCATTCATCCATCCATCCATCCATCCATCCATCCATCCATCCATCCATCCATCCACACAACTCCTGTGTTTGTGAA
>NW_007075300.1:0-787 GCF_000164805.1 Carlito syrichta
GGGATTATAGGTGTGAGCCAATACTCCCAGCTAAAAAAAATTTTTAAGAATTAATTTTCATGAAATATATAGCAGGAATAAATATCTTATTCAACTATATATGCTGTATAATAAACTGATTGATTTAATAGATTTCACTTTATTATTTCTCTTTGAAACTACAAAGAATTTTTTAAAAAATTGCTATCTTTAGAAAGATATGGACTTCCAGCAAGATGGCGAGGGGGCAACCGGGTCTGTGAAAACCTCTGCAAAGGAGAACTGCAGTGGGTCTCTGACTCTCGCCCCGGGGGCTACGGACCCCAACATCGCAGCCTAATCTTCATACAGAGCTCGGCCATTGCCACCGCTGGGGCATCGCAGCGGTCTGGACAGCCACTGCAGTGCAGACACCGCCACCGCAGCTGCCACAGCTGCCGCAGCCACAACCACCGCCGCTGGTAGCACATCGTACCACCCGGGTCGGAGGCGATCCACAACTTCAGTCCTTGAAGCCCCTTCAGGGAAGATCTGCTGGGATTGCTGCCACCTCTCCTGCGACCGAGACGTCCTGCCCGCTGTAAGTCTCCTGCCGTCTGCCATGAGGCAGGCAGCCATCTTGCCATCTTCAGCTTCTGCCGTCCCTGTCCGGCCCCACTCCCCTCTGGGGCGAGCAGTTGACATAGCACCACCTGCAGGCGATTCAAGGTAACAACACCGAAACAGGAGAAATAAGCTTGATAAAGATAGAGGCCAGAGTGGTGAACAGAGGGTGATCTGAACTGTCCTTCACAGCAGACCAGGGGCA
>NW_007075301.1:0-385 GCF_000164805.1 Carlito syrichta
AACTTAATTACATAGCAAGCTAGATAACCAACTGAAATAACTAGATCACTACTTAGCTAACCACGTGGCTAGCCAGCTGGCTTAACTAGCTGACCTAAATAGCTGACCTGCTTGCAAGTCAGCTGAATTAAATTACTTGCTATATAGTTAGCCTGTTGGCTAGCCAGCTGACTATACTATGTGACGTAACTAGCTTTCCAGCTCTCAAGACAGCTGAGTTAATTAGCAAGCTACCTAACCATCTGGACAGCCAACTGACTTAACTAGGTGACTTAACTAGCTAGCCAGAGGTCTAGACTGCTGACATAACTATCTAGCTGCATAGCTAGCCAGCTGTCTAGCAGCAGACTTAATTAGGTGACTTAACTAGCTATGCAGCTGGCTA
>NW_007075302.1:0-420 GCF_000164805.1 Carlito syrichta
CCTAAAGCTTCATGGTACATCTTCATTACCTTCATGGCACATCTGTCTCTGCTCTTCTCCACTCACCAATCCAGGAACCAACTAAGAAATTATACACAGGAGTCAGTCAGTCAGGGATCAAAGACAGTCAACCATCCCTCAGCTACCATTCCAAAATCCGAAAGCTCTAAAAACCAAAAATATCGTTGTAACTCATTTGGCGGCAAAATCCAACATCATCTGAATTCTTTTGACAGTAGAATCTGAACTGATGTAATATAGTCTTAATTTATCACACTCAGTGTGGATGGATATTCATATATTTCATTGCAGAAATATTATTAACATGACCTTTCTAAAACCTAATAGTTCTGAATTTTAAGACCCACTTAGCTCTAGGAGTTTCAGATAACAAATTATGGATGGTGTCAGGTGTATTAC
>NW_007075303.1:0-578 GCF_000164805.1 Carlito syrichta
CAAGACCAGTCTGGGCAACTTGGCGAGAACTCATCTCTACAATAAATCAAAAAATTAGCTAGGTGTGGTGGCATATGCCTGTAGTTCCAGCTATGTGGAAGGCTGAGGCGAAAGGGTCACCTGAGCTCAGGAGACAAAGGCTGTGGTAGCCCTGAGCCTGCCATTGCACTCCAATCTGGGCAACAAGGTGAGACAGCAACTCAAAAAAAAAAAGGTGCCCAGGGTCAAGAAGTCCCCAAAATCAAGAGACAGCTTTACATGGTCAAAAAGTACTTACATTTTTCCTTCTTTATCTTTTATGTGATGTTATGCCAGACTCACATTAGAAAGTAAACAATGTATAGGGTTTATTTATTTATTTAGAATTGGAGTCTCACTCTTTCGCCCAGAGTGCAGTGGCCGCTCCCAGCCACCACGACCTCGACATGCTGGGCTCCGGCAATCCTTCCACCTCAGCCTTCCAAGTAGCTGGAACTACAGGCCCGCACTGCCACACCCGGCTAATTTTTTGATTTATTGTAGAGATAAGGTCTCACCAAGTTGCCCAGGCGGGTCTCAAACCCGCGGTCTCAGGCAAT
>NW_007075304.1:0-398 GCF_000164805.1 Carlito syrichta
ACTTAACTAGCTAGCTAGCTGACATAACTAGCTGTCTTATATAGCTAGCTTCCTAGCTAGTCAGCTGTTTTAACTAGGTGAAATAACTAGCTAGCCAAATGGATAGCTATCTTAATAGACTAGCTTTTTGACCAGCTAACCAGCTGGATAGCCAAGTGACTTAATGAGCTGTCTTAACTTGGTAGCCAGCTGTTTGCCATCTGACTTAACTAGCTGATTTAAACAGCTAGTCAGCTGCCTAGCTAGCTGACTTAACCAGCTGGCTCTCTATCAGGCCAGCTTGCTAGTCAACTGACTTGCCTAGCTGATGTAAGCTACCAAGCCGGGTAGCCAGCTCATTAACTAGCTAGATACCTACCTAGCCAGCATGTTAACCAGCTGACTTAACTAGCTGACTT
>NW_007075306.1:0-666 GCF_000164805.1 Carlito syrichta
CCAGGCGGGTCTCGAACCCACGGGCTCAGGCAATCCACCCACCTCGGCCTCCCAAAGCGCTGGGATTACAGGCTGAGCCACAGAGCCCGGCCTCTTCCTTTCTTAAAATATGTATACTTTTATTTGGCACCCTCTGTATATGTTTTCTCGACTGACCAAAAAGGGAGGATTTACAAGTAGCATTTAAAGTAGCAAGAAAGCCGGGCTCGGTGGCTCAGCCTGTAATCCCGCGCTTTGGGAGACTGAGGTGAGTGGATTGCCTGAGTTCGCGCATTCGAGACCCGCCTGAGCAATTTGGCGAGACCTCATCTCTACAATACATCAGAAAATTAGCCGGGTGTGGTAGCGTGTACCTGTAGTTCCAGCTACTTGGAAGGTTAAGGTGGAAGGATCCTCGGATCCCAGCAGGTCGAAGCTGCGGTGGCTGGGAGCATGCCACTGCACTCCAGTCTGGGCGACAGAGTGAGATTCCAACTCAAATAATAATAATAATAAAGAAGCAAGAAAATTGGAATTATGTAGTGTTTACCTTTAAAACAATGACAGGACTTGAATGAATGTCTGGTGCGGACATTTAAGTGAGCCTTTCAAATGCAATAAGTTGTTTATAACTCTTCAGTTGAGACTGATTTTATTCTTTTTTTTTTTTTTTTTTTTTTGAGTTGG
>NW_007075307.1:0-424 GCF_000164805.1 Carlito syrichta
GCTACCACGCCTGGCTGATTTTTTGATTTATTGTAGAGATGAGGTCTCGCTGCCCAGGTGTGTCTCGAACCCACGGGCTCAGGCAATCCACTCACCTCAGTCTCCCAAAGGCGTGTGATTACAGGCTGAACCACCGAGCCCGGCCGGGTCTTGCTTTTATAGCTCAACTGTGTCAATGTCAGTCTGTCCTAATCCCCGGCTCTTCCACCACCAGGTCTCTCCTCAGTTATGTCAACCACAACTGTGGTGGGTTCTAGTATTTCCATGTGTGTCTTGCCTTCTGTGAGGCAGCATAGTAAGCATTGGGTTTCTAGCACCATTTTGATGTACCTGGCTTTCTAGGGGACTACGGAGGCTAACTTTCTTTCCACAGGAATGTTTCTGGGCCTGTCATTTGATATTAGTGATATGATTCAACTCAACA
>NW_007075308.1:0-869 GCF_000164805.1 Carlito syrichta
GACTGTGCCCAGCAACAGGGCCCTTTCGACAGATGGCCTGGCCACTGTCCCAGGCCTGGGCAGTTAGGTTAAGAGAGGGAGCCCTGGGGCCAGGCTTATTGTGTCCAAATCCTGGTGCTCCCACTTCCTAGCTCCTATGATTAAGTGACTCACCATCTCCAAGGCTCAAGGCTCGGGATTAGTAGGTATAATAAAGTGCTTGGAACAACATCTGGTATGCAGAAAGTGCTCGATAAAGTATAGTCATTATTGCCACTGTTCTTTGGAGGCAGGAACTTGAGAAAGGGGCTTTGAGACCTGCCATCCCATTCCTCTTCCCCCTCCCCTGCTGCTGGGCTTTGGGGTCTGTTGCTATTAAGAAGCCTGACTCAGCCTGTAATCCCACACCTTGGGAGGCTGAGGTGAGTGGATAGCCTGGGCCTGCGGGTTCAAGACCCATCTGGGCAACTTGGCGAGACCTCATCTCTACAATAAATCAAAAAATTAGCCGGGCGTGGTAGCATACGCCTGTAATTCCGGCTACTCGGAAGGCTGAGGCAGAAGGAACGCTCCTGGAGCCCAGCAGGTCGAGGCTGCCACTGCACTCCAGTCTGGGGGACAGAGTGAGACTCCAACTCAAAAAAAAAAAAAAAATGTGCTGGATGTAGTAGCACACGCCTGTGGTTCCAGCTACTTAGAGGAAGGCTGACTCAGAAGGATATCCTGAGCCCAGCAGGCTGAGGCTGCAGTGGCCGTGAGCATGCCACTGTACTCCAGCCTGAGCAACAGAGTAAGACTACCACTCAAAAAATAAAAAGAAAAGAATCCTGAATTACACACACACACACACACACACACACACACACACACACACACACACACACACACAC
>NW_007075309.1:0-629 GCF_000164805.1 Carlito syrichta
AAAAAAAAAAAAAAAAAAGAGCATGGGAAACAAATTTTCAGGAAAACGGAATACAAACGAAAGGAGGAGTCACTATCTTACTCTCAGAAAAAATATCCTTTAAGCTATCAAAAATTAAAAAGATACAGAAGACTACTACATAATGATAAAAGGTTCAATCCATCAATAAGAAATATCCATCCTAAACATATATTCACAAAACATAGTAGTGCCAACTTTCATAAACTAGCTTTTAGATAAATTCAAAAAAGATATTGACTCTAACTCTGTCATAGCTGGGGACTTTAATACCCCATTTACAACCCTAGACAGATAATCAGGACAAAAAATCAGCAATGAGATCCGGAACCTCAATTTGACTCTTGACCAAATGGACTTAATTGATACCTGCAGATCACTCCACCCAATGACCATTGAATATACATTTTACTCATCACTGCATGGAATGTACTCTAAGATCAACCACATACTTGGCCATAAATCAAACACAAGCAAATCATAAAAGATTGAAATTTTACCATGCACCTTCTCAGACCACAGTGGAATAAAAATAAACATCAACACAAGATTCCCTCAAAACCCACAAAGACATGGACACTAAACAGCATGATGCTAAACAACTCCTGGGA
>NW_007075310.1:0-735 GCF_000164805.1 Carlito syrichta
ATTGCCTGAGCCCGCAGGTTCAAGACCCACCTGGGCAACTTGGCGAGACCTCATCTCTACAATAAATCAAAAAATCAGCCAGGCATGGTAGAGCGCGCCTGTAGTTCCAGCTACTTGGAAGACTGAGGCAGAAGGATCGCTGGAGCCCTAGCAGGTCCAGGCTGCGGTGGCCGGGAGCGGCCACGGCACTCCAGTCTGGGCGACAGAGTGAGACTCCAACTCAAAAAAATATATATTATTATTATTATTCCAAGTTAGTGTTGTCAGTACGAAAAGGAGCACCCCAACTCCATGGAGGGTGGGAGTGAGGAACTAAGGTAGATAACTCCGCACTCACACTCAGAGGTAAACAGAAGGCTTAACACGGCAAGCCTTCACGGTACCTTTCAGAAGATAATTATTATTATTATTGTTATTATAAGTGTGAGGAGGGAGAGGGATAGAGGGAATGGGGAACTTCGAGAATTCTGCCCCACTGCAGGTAGGCCAGCACCATGGCAGGTTTTGCTCTGCAGAGTCTCATGGACTTGCCTGAGGAATAAGGGCAAGCCTGCCTGGCTTTGCAGAAGGCCTGCCTCTCGATGGGCACCTGGCAATGGATGGGCCAGTCAAGGGGCAGCAGTTTGCACAGTTTTCAGAAATAAGAGCAAACACCATGGTTTTTTTTGTTTGTTTGTTTGTTTGGCTTTTTTTGAGTTGGAGTCTCACTCTATCACCCAGACTGGAGTGCAGTGG
>NW_007075311.1:0-384 GCF_000164805.1 Carlito syrichta
GGGAGCGGCCGCTGCCCTCCAGGCTGGGCGACCGAGTGAGACTCCGACTCAAAAAAACCAACCAAACAAACAAAGACAGGGGACCAAGGGACTCAGGGCCAGCGACAGACAAAGGGAGACCAGAGACAGCGAGGCCGAGGCGCGAGGACCGGAAGACGCAGAGACGGACAGAGCGGGAGCCCAAGACAGTGGGAGAGACACGAAGACAGAAACCCCGAGAGAGAGAGAGAAATCAGGAAGGAACGATGCCCCGACGCCGAGTCCGGGGCAGAGGCCGGAAGAGACCAGGGCCCGCCGAGAGACGTCCGCCGGCGCGAGACAGACACAGGACGAGGGGCGGGACGGGGGCAGGGCGCGCGGCGGGGGGGCCGGGCCCCAGCGGGC
>NW_007075311.1:1711-2466 GCF_000164805.1 Carlito syrichta
CCCCCCCCCATTTTTCCTTCCTGCCGGGGTGGGCTTCTGAGGCCCAGAGGGGATGGATGAGGGAGGGGACCAGATGTCGAGGTCCTCTGGAGGAGGGGCGGGGAGCTCAGACTTTGGGTCGCTTGAGGGCGTGGATAAGAGCCCCAGCGATCTGAGGGGAAGGGTCTGAGCTCAGGGCTCCAGCCCCGGACCTCAGAGTTGAGGGCTCTGACTCCGCCTCCAAAGATCCCGGGAGGGGGCTCTGCCTCCCAGGCCCCAGGAGAATGCAGCCCAGGGGTCGTGTCCAGCTGGGATCTGGGCAAAACTGGGGGCAAGGGGGGATCCGACGTGTAGATTCTGGATTTAACTGGCAGGGGGCTCTGTCTCCTGGGTTCCAGGTAGAGCCGGGGGGCTGGAGGCTCGATCACGTGGGCTCCAGATTTCATGGTGGGCCTGACTCCTGAGACCCAGGTATTGGAATCGGGCACGGGACCCCGTCTCTTGGGCTCCAGATAGTGACCAGGGCCGGAGGAGGCTCGGTCTAGAGGCTGGAGGCTCAGTCTGCTGAGTCCCGGCGAGACGGAGGCCGAGACCCAGAGCCTGGGAGCCTCCTCCCTTTCCCAGGGAGCGGTCGGTGGGACGCGTCCCTGGGGAAGTTTCCGGGTTTCACCTTCGCCGAGGCGGGCGGGGCGGGGCGGACGCTCTCCTGGCTCCCGGTTCCGGACTCCCCAGTTTCGGGACCTGATCTTTCCTCGGGTCGCGCCTTTGTCCTCGGA
>NW_007075311.1:2505-4128 GCF_000164805.1 Carlito syrichta
CCTCCGCCCCCCGCACCCGACTTGGGGAGGGGCGCAGCCCTGGGGAAGGAGGGGCCGAGAGGAAACAGGTGAAAGCGCCGCCGCGCCGCCCCGCCCCTCGCAGGTGCCCCGGCTGTGTGTGCCAGCGACAAACTCTGGGATGCTGGAGTTTCCCGAGGGTTTGCCCAGAAAGGGGCCTAGGGGAAACTTGGGGGAACCCGGTCACCCTTCTGGCTTCACTTTCCCCAGGATGTCTCTGATGGTCTCCCAGCCTTGAGCCGAGCTGGGAACTGCCCCTTGGATGAGGTCAGATCTGCCTCCTCCGGGTGAATTCCCAGAGGCCACCAGACCCTGAACCTAGCATTGGCTTGGGACGTGATCTCACAGAAGGTTCTAGACCACCCTGAGAAACATCTTGTTCCTGTTCCCAGTTTGCGGATGAGGAAACAGAAAGAGCAAGCCACGTTTCTCAAGGGCCCACAGCCAGTCCTTGGGAAGCCAGACCCCAGCTCTCTAGAGCCCAGCATAGAGCGCCCTCCAGAAAGTGCCTCTAAGCTCCAGTTCTTTCCTGGTAAAACTGAGATCACAGTCCCTTCCCTGGGGATCGTCAAAAGAGTCACTGATCCCACTGATCCCATGGGAAAGCTCTTAGCACCTGGAGAAGGGGCTTTCCCGTTTCCTGACCCTCGTCCTTCTGCCTCTGCTATCAGTTGGTTCTCTCTCTCTCTCTCTCTCTCCCTCTCTCTATCCTCCCCCTCTTCCCTCTCTCCCTCCCTCCCTTCTTCCCTCCCTTCCTCTCTCTCTTTCTCTCCTTCCCTTCCCCTTCTCTCTCTCTTTTTTGAATGAGGGCCTCACTCTGTCATCCAGGCTGGAGTGCAGTGGCACAATCACCGCTCACAACAGCAGCCTCTGTCTCCCAGGCTCAGGCAATCCTTCTGCCTCAGCCTCCCAAGTAACTGGGACTACAGGTACTCGCCACCACACCTGGCTAATTTTTTATTTTTTTGTGTGTGGAGATTTGGTCTGGCTATGTTGCCCAGGCTGGTCTTGAACTCCTGGTCTCAAGCAGTCCTCCTGCCTCGGCCTCTCTAAATACTGGGAGCACAGGCGGAAGCTCTTTTCATTTCTCGCCCTCTCTCTCTCCTCCTCACCTCTCTCCTCCTCTGATTCCTTCATCTCTTTCTCCCTTCGCGCTTTCTCTCCTTTCCACCTTCTCTGTTTACCTGTCCCTGGCCCCTCCGCCTTCCCCCTCTTGGCCCCTCAGGGAAGGCGATGCACCACCTGGGCCCCCACAGCGGCCACGTCTCCTCCCCACTCCTCCCCAGCTTTCCCTGCTCTGCCATGTGTCCCCATCAGCCAGGCAGTCCCACGGAGCGGAGGGGGAGGGGAGAGAGGCACTGCAGCCTGGCTGTCTCCTCTCATTAGGGAAGGGGGACTGGGCAGAAGAGAGCGGGGGTGGGGACACACAGACAGCATGCAGATATGGGGATGGGACAGAGGCCACTCGGGGGAGGCCATCAGG
This sequence comes from Carlito syrichta, assembly GCF_000164805.1. Lineage (NCBI taxonomy): Eukaryota > Metazoa > Chordata > Mammalia > Primates > Tarsiidae > Carlito > Carlito syrichta. Next base: position 4,007 of record NW_007075311.1, read on the forward strand.
GACGGATTTAGGGATGGAGTTGGAGACACAGCTAGGAATGAGAGGTGGGGGGATGAAATAGACCCAGGGATGGGGCAGGAAGGCACTGGAATCCGACCGGGGCGGGGGGGGGGTTGGGGGGG
>NW_007075311.1:4218-7531 GCF_000164805.1 Carlito syrichta
ACGCCCCGACCGCGGGAGGTGAGGGCACAGGGAGCCCAAGGCCGGCAGCGTGTGGGGCCCCGGGGAGTGGTGCATGTAGGAGGGACAGGGAGTTGGGCACGCGGGCCAGCTCCCCGCCCCTGCCTGGGACACTGTTACATTTTTAATGTCCCAGTGATGCTGAGAAATGGAGCAGGAGGAGGAGGAGGAGAAGGACCCAGTGAGAGGGCCCAGGCAGTAAGGGAGGGTGTCTGAGACATGGGGAGACGGGGGAGGGAAGACTCGGGGCAGAGAGACCCCACGGTCAGAGACACAGAAGCAGAGACTCTGAGAGATGTAGACCAGAGACCTTGAGAGATTGGAGCCCCCAGGAATCAGATTCCAGAGACTGGGAGACCCAGACCCAGAAAGAGACCTCAGATGTGAGAGAGGCAGAGGAAAGAGAATACAAGAGGGGTGCATGGTGTCTTCTTGGACAAATGAACATGTTCTGGAATTGGTTGTGGGGATGAATGCCCATGCTGTGAATATACGAAAAGCTATTGAACTGTAACACTTTAAAAGGTTGGATGAGCCAGGTGTGGTGGCTCACACCTGTAATCCCAACACTTTGGGAGGTGGAGGTGAGAGGATTGCCTGAGTCCAAGGGTTTCAGACCAGCCTGGGTAACTTGGCGAGACCTCCTCTCAACGATAAAGCAAAAAAGTAGCCGGGCGTGGTGGCGCATGCCCGTCGTTCCAGCTACTTGGAAGGCTGAAGTGGAAGGATTGCCTGAGCCCAGCAGGTTGAGGCTGTGGTGGCTGTGGGGATGCCACTGCACTCCAGCCTGGAAAAAAAAGGGGTAGATGGTATGGTATGGGAATTATATCACAATAAAACCGTGGAAAAGAAAGAGAGAATGTAAGGAAGAGAGCAGAGATCAGGGACCCTGGATGGCACCCTGGAGTGGCAGAGACCTGGAAACGAGGCACAGAGGGTCAGGGACCCCAAGACTCAGATGCAGAGAAAGATAATAAAGTTCCTGGGAGGTTGGGGCATGTTGGCTCACGCCTGTAGCCCCAGCACTATGGAAGACCTAGGCAGCGGATTGCTTGAGACCAGGAGTTCAAGACCAGCCTGGGCACATAGTGAGACCTCCTCACTACAAGAAAATAATAACAATTTAAAAACTGGCCGGGCCTAGTGGTGCACGCCTGTAGTCCCAGCTCTTTGGGAAGCTGAGGTGGGAGGATCGCTTGAATCCAGGAGTTCAAAGTTACAGCGAACTATGACTGACTGTGCCACTGCATTCCAGCCTGGGTCACAGAGCAAGACCTTGTCTCAAAAAAAAAAAAAAAAAAAAAAAGCGTTCCTGGATACACAGACAAAAGACACTAAGAAACAAAGAAACCCCAGGGAGCGAATTAAAACACACTCAAGAGACAGGACCCAGGCTGGGCACAGTGGCTCACACCTGTAACTCTGACACTTTGAGAGATTGAAGCAGGAGGATCGCTTGAGGCCAGGAGTTCAACACCAGCTTGGGTGAAGTGGCAAAACCCCTGTCTCTACAAAAAAAAAAAGTAGCCAGGCATTGGTGGTTTACACCTATAAGGAGGCTGGGGCAGGAGAATGGTTTGAACCTGAGAGGTCGAGGCTGCAGTGAACTAGGATCGCAACTCCAGTCTGGGTGATAGGGAGAGACATTGAGGTGTAAACTCAGACTGGGGGTGAGGGGCCTGTCCCACCATGCCAGGAAGAACAGTCATAGAGATTTATCCCAGACTTCATTGGGGAGGCCTTCAAGGGTGGGAGAAGCCCTAGGAGAGGAAGAGAAGTCTCAGCCTGGAATGCAGGGGACGGGAGGGATTTGGGGCTCCATCTCCCAGAGCTGAGCAATGACCCAGATTGGGAGACCCCCAGGGTCAGGTGCAGAAATCCAGGCACAGACACACAACCCTACACTCTGGTTATAGCTGTGACTGACCCAACCAGATCCCAGATTTCCACCGTAGAGGTGGGGTGGGCGCTGTGATTAATGCAATTAATTAATTAACAAGATGGCTGAGGCAGCAGCTGAGGCCAGCTCTCAAAGCACACCGGCCCCGGTATTTTTTATACAGGTCTGCCGGGGGCAAGCCAAGCCCTGAGGAGCCAGTCAGACAGGACTCCAGATACCTCGCCTCTGCCCAACCCCCCTCAGATCTGGGAATCCAAGCCCTCAGCCCCTCCTCCCTCAGGCCCAGGAGTCCAGGCCCGAGTTCCTCCTCCCTCAGATCCGGGAGTCCAGGCCCCCAGTCCCTCCTCCTTCGGACTAGGAGTCCAGGTTCCCAGCCCCTCCTCTCCTAGGATTTTATTTTATTTTATTTTTTTGAGTTGGAGTCTCACTCTGTCGCCCAGACTGGAGTGCAGTGGCCGCTCCCGGCCACCGCAGCCTTGACCTGCTGGGCTCCGGCGATCCTTCCGCCTCAGCTTTCCAAGTAGCTGGAACTACAGGCGCGTGCTACCACGCCCAGCTCATTTTTGATTTATTGTAGAGATGAGGTCTCGCCAAGTTGCCCAGGCGGGTCTCGAACCTGCGGGCTCAGGCAATCCACTCACCCCAGCCTCCCAAAGCGCGGGCTGAGCCACTGAGCCCGGCTTTCCTAGGGTTTTATAAGTTACTATGCACTCTCCTCCCTGCCTTGGGTTACCCCTCCTTGAATATCAGGGTCTCAGACTCTGTGTCTGTGTCACCCAAATTCTCCCTGAGCTCACACAATGCCCTGGGCAGCCCCACTCTGCCATCACAGGAAGCGTGTGGGCTCAGTCCACAGGGAGAGGAAGTGTGTCTGGGGACCTGCTGACACCTGATGAAGCTGTCACCAGCCTGGCCCTCCCAGGGATGCGGAGGCAGGCCAGTGTTCCCAGGGCTGCTGTCCCCCCACTGTGGTGCTGACTGTGACCCGGCCAAGGTCAAGGCACAGGCACCCGCCCACCAGTATGCTGGTCCTCACTCCAGGCCGCCTTCCTCCTGACTTTGTTTCCCCTACTTCCAGCGGAAATGCAGACCGGCTGGGCATCAGCCCAGACCTCTGTTTCCTCACCCACAGCCTGTCAGCCTCCAAGTCCAACATCCCAGCTCCTTGCCCCCCAACCCTGTCCTGTGCCCTCTCATTCCAACTTCTGTGTGTTTGCATTGGGGCCCCTCCCCAGCCCCATAGCCTGATCCAGCACTCTGCCCTGATCCTGGCCCTCTTCCGTACTGCGTTTTTTTTTGAGTTGGAGTCTCACTCTGTCGCCCAGACTGGAGTGCATTGGCCGCTCCCGGCCACCGCGCCTCGACCTGCTGGGCTCCGGCGATCCTCCCGCCTCC
>NW_007075311.1:7760-8870 GCF_000164805.1 Carlito syrichta
TTTTTTTTTTTTTTTTAGTTGGGGGTCTCACTCTGTTACCCAGGCTGGAGGACAGTGGCATGAACATGGCTCACCACAGTCTTGACCTCCTGGGCTCAGGCGATCCTCCTGCCTCAGCCTCCCGAATAGATGGGACTACAGGCTCACACCACCATGCCCAACCAACTTTTGTATTGTGTGTAGAGATGAGATGGTGTCTTGGCTGTGCTGCTCAGGCTGGTCTTGGACTCCTGACCTCAAGCAATCCTCAGGCCTTGGCCTCCCAATGTGCTGGGTTTGCAGGCATGAGCCATTGCACCCAGCCTTGTCCCACTCATTCTGGGGGTCTCTCTAAAGCACACACTTGATCCTGTTCCCCTCTGCTTCTTATATCGCCCCATGGCTCTGCAGTGCTTTCAGGAAAAAGTCAAACTCTAACTCAACCTCAGTCTGTGTGACCAGTGTGCTGCATTTAATAGAGATGGCGTCTCGCTATGCTGCCCAGGCTGGTCTCAAACTCCTGGACCCAAGCAATTCTCCTGCCTCAGCCTCCCAAAGTGCTGTGATTACAAGCATGTGTCATTCAGCACATTTATGAAGCTCTTAGTGTGACCCAGGCTCTGTTCTGGGCTTTGGGAATATAGCAGTGAATAAGACAAAGATCTCTGGCTCTTGGTTCTGATGGTCTAGCGGAGGAGACTGGGGTTATAGAGACAAGAGGAAGAATCAAGCAGGGTCAAGGAGGGGGGTCAGGAAACGCTCCACTGAGCAAAGACCTGAAGGAAGTGAGGGAGAAAACCAAAGGGACATGTAAGCAAGAGCAGTCCAGGATGCAAGAACAGCACATGCAAAGGCCCTGTGGCGGGGCTTGCCTGGCACATGGAAGAACAGCAAGGAGGCAGTGGGGTGGGAGCAGGGTAAGCAGGGGAGCGGCTAGGAGATGAGGTGGGGTGTGGGAAATGGACACCGAACACGGTGGACTTTAGGGCCGGTCGCTGTGACCCACGCCTGCAATCTATCACTTTGGGAAGCCTAGGAGGGAAGATCATTTGAACCCAGGAGTTCAAGACCAACCGGGGCAAAATAGCAAGACTTTGTCTCTACAGGAAAAAAAAAAAAAAAAAAAAAAAC
>NW_007075311.1:8995-14427 GCF_000164805.1 Carlito syrichta
TTTTTTGATTTATTGTAGAGATGAGGTCTCGCCAAGTTGCCCAGGCAGGTCTCGAACCACAGTCTCAGGCAATCCACTCACCTCAGCCTCCCAAGGCACGGGACTACAGGCTGAGCCACCGAGCCTGGCTGCTTTGTGGGTTTTACTTAAGTTTTTTTCACTGAGGACTCTGCATGGAAGGGAAGGGCGTGATTTGCTGTTGTTTCTAATGGCCCCCCTCTGGCTGCACATGGAAACAGACCATGGGGGGCGATTGCAGCCCTCCAGGCAGGAGGTGGCCGCTGATTAAACCAGGGTGGGGATGTGGCAGGGTCAGACATGGTTTGATTGTAGATGAATTTCGAAGATGGAGCCTACGGGATTTCCTCATGAATTGCCTGTGGTGGGGAGAAGGAGGCCAAATGCCTTGAAAATGAACTGTGGGCCGGGCGCCATGGCTCACACCTGTCATCCCAGCACTTTGGGATTGCCTGAGCCCAGGGGTTCAAGACCAGCCTAGGCAACATGGCGAGATCTCGTCTCTACAATAAATCAAAAAATTAGCTGGACGTGGTGGCATGCACCTGTAGTTCCAGCTGCTTGGAAGGCTGAGGCAGAAGGATCACCTGAGCCCAGCAGGTCGAGGTGGCGGTGGCCGTGAGTGTGCCACTGCACTCTAGCCTGGGTGACAGCGTGAGACTCTGACTCAAAAAAATAGACAGTGAACCCCACAGGGCCTGAACCACCTATGCATGCATTCGAAGCTAGGGACTTTAGGATGTGGATCTTATAGCAATGGGACTTGAGAACCCGTTCATTCATTCAACAAATACAGAGCATCCACTAGTATCTGCTGCAGATACTAGAGGTACAGGCTTGAGCAAAATGTGACAGAAAGTCCCTGTCCTTTTGGCGCTGACCCAGAAGGAGGTGATGTATCTGGTGTGTGTCGTGATGAGAAACCTTATGCAGAGAACATGAAGACAGGGCAAAGGACACACGAGCAGCTAGCCAAGGAGGGGAATGCAGGCAACATCAGGGCTGAATCCTTGGGGCTGAAGTAACTACCAGAGGGGTTTGCCCCACAGGAAGGTAAAAGTGTTTCTTTGTTTTTTTATTTTTGAGTCAGGATCTCACTGTGTTGCTCAGGCTGAAGTGCGGTGGCATGACCACGGCTCACCACAGCCCTGAACTCGTGACCCTCCCACCTCAGCCTCCCAGGTAGCTGGGACTACAGGTGCGTGCCACCTTGCCCAGATGATTTTTTTAATTTTTTTGTACAAATGGGGGTCTCGCTATGTTGCCCAGGCTGGTCTTGAACTCCCGGCCTCAAGCCATCCTCCCGCCTCAGCCTACCAAAGTGCTGGTATCATAGGCGTGAGCCAGTGCATCCAGACTTAACTGGGGTTTTGTTTTTGTTTTTTTTGAGTTGGAGTCTCACTCTGTCGCCCAGACTGGAGTGCAGTGGCCGCTCCCGGCCACCGCAGCCTCGACCTGCTGGGCTCCGGCGATGCTTCCGCCTCAGCCTTCCAAGTAGCCAGAATTACAGGCATGCGCTACCACGCCCGGCTGATTTTTTGATTTATTATAGAGATGAGGTCTCGCCTGCCCAGGCAGGTCTCGAACCTGCGGGCTCAGGCAATCCACTCACCTCAGCCTCCCAAAGGTGCGGGATTACAGGCTGAGCCACTGAGCCCGGCTTTGTTTTGTTTTTAAAGAAAGAAAAGTTTATTTAAAAGTAAATTAGAGAGAGAAAGAGAAGGAAGAGAGAAGATTCACCTCCCCAAGATGGGGGAGGGGGACCAAAGCCAGGAAGCATGGTGACAGCCATGGCTCAAAGAGCACATAGCCACACCACTCTAGCAAGGCAATCACCCTTGTTTTGTTTTTGAATCAGAGTCTCACTCTGTCGTTCAGGCTGGAGTGCAGTGGCACGCTCCTGGCCACCGCTCCTGGGCACCGCAACCTCGACCTGCTGGGCTCAGGCAATCCTTCTGGCTCAGCCCTCCAAGTAGCTGGAACTACAGGCGTGTGCTACCACGCCTGGCTAATTTTTCAATAATTATTTATTTATTGTAGAGACAAGAGGTCAGGTTGCCTAGGCTGGTCTCGAGCCCCCGAGCTCAGGCAATCCTCTCGCCTCCACCTCCCACAGTGCTGGGATATCAGGCATGAGCCACCGCACTGGCCAAGTGGGGTTTTTTTTGTTTGTTTGTTTTTTGAGTTGGAGTCTCACTCTGTCGCCCAGACTGGAGTGCAGTGGCTGCTCCCGGCCACCGCAGCCTCGACCCGCTGGGCTCCAGCGATCCTTCCGCCTCAGCCTTCCGAGTAGCTGGAATTACAGGCGCACACTACCATGCCCGGCTGATTTTTTCATTTATTGTAGAGATGAGGTCTCGCTGCCCAGGCGGGTCTCGAACCCGCGGGCTCAGGCAATCCACTCACCTCAGCCTCCCAAAGGCGCGGGATTACAGGTTGAGCCACCGAGCCCAGCTTCTTCCTGGCATTCTTGGTGGTACTTACTGGTGTGCAGTTTGCCTCCTCCATCAGAATATCAGCCCTGGAGACCAAGCACATGATTTGTCCTGCTTCTCCTGTGGCACCACACCCAGCACAGGTCTGGCATTCATTCACTGAACAGTGTTTACTGAGCACCGACTGTATGCTAGGCCCTGTTACAATGCTGGGGTACAACAGGGAAAAAGACTGGCAAATCTCCTTGCACCCAGCACCTGTATGTTGAGGAACTATTTGTTTCTTGGATTTGTCCTATCAGATGTGAAAGAGTCTGGGCTTGGTGTTTCAACCTGTAATCTCAGCAGTTTGGGAGGCCGAGGCGAGAGGATTGCCTGAGTCCGTGGGTTCGAGACCCACCTGGGCAACATGGTGAGACCTCGTCTCTACAATAAATAAAAAAATTAGCTGGGCATGGTAGCACCTGTAGTTCTGGCTACGTGGAAGACTGAGGTAGAATGCTCGCCGGAGCCTAGCAGGTCAATGCTGGGGTGGCCATGAGCATGCCACTGCACTCCAGCCTGGGCGACAGAGTGAGACTTCAACACAAAAAATAAAAAATTAAAAATCCAGCCAGGTGCAGTGGCTCAAGCCTATAATCTCAATACTTGGGAAGCTGAGACTCCAACTCAAAAATAAATAAATAAATAAAAATAAAAAACCTAAATCTGGTGGAGCACAGTGGCTCATGCCTATAATCCCAGCACTTTGGGAGGCCAAGGTGGGAGGATCACTTGAGCCCAGGAGTTCGAGACCAAGCTGGATAACATAGCGAGACCCTGTCTTTACAAAAATATAAAGTTAGCCAGGTGTGGTGGTGCACACCTGTATGTAGTCCCAGTTACCTGGGAGGCTGATGTGGGAGGATCACTTGAGCCAAGAGTTGAAGGCTGCGGTGAGCTATGATCACACTGCTGTACTCCAGCCTGGACAACAGAGTGAGACCCCTGTCTCTAAGAAGAAAAAAAAAAAATCCTAAATCTTATCAGCCCCTTCCCCCACATGCAGGCTCAGTTTTAACCTCTTGGCCATGTCACCGACACCTTTCCAGGTCATTTTGCTGTCTGATCTTCCATTTCTATCTAGCTCATCTTTGCCTAGGTCTCTTCGGATTAAGTCACTCTCCAACTGAAGAACCCTCAATGGCCTCATGAACAAAATAACTCCTCAGCCCCACCCTGCCTTGCTGTCTTTGCAGCTCACGCAGGCCTGGATGGCTTGTCCTGACTCCAAGTGTCTTTCCCACCCTACCCGGCTAGAAAGGTCAAAGCCTTTGAGGACCCTTATCCCGAACTCAGTGGCCAGGTGGGTGACGGAGCCTGGCTCCCTCAAGCCTGAAAGGGAGTGCCCTGTGCGAGAGGGGGCATTCTTTCCTCAGCTCCGCCCAACTGTTGTCCCCAGAAGCCATGTCCTGATTTATATCTGGATTTTTTTTTTCTTTTTGAGGCGGAGGTCTCACTCCATCACCCAGGCTTGAATACAGTGGCACAATCACAGCTCACTGCAGCCTTGACCTCTTGGACTCAGGTGATCCTTCTGCCTCAGCCTCCTGAGTAACTCTCCTAGCTAATTTTTTGTTTCTTTTGTAGACACGGGGTCTTGCTATGCTACCCAGGTTGGTGTCGAACTCCAGGCCTCAAGCAGTTCTCCCGCCTCGGCCTTCCAAAACACTGGGATTACAGGCGTGAGCCACTGCGCCTGGCCTATGTCTGGGGTTGCTGACACGCAATCTCCAGCCTTTCTGTGTGGGCTGCAAATTCCCTTTTGAAACAACACTCTGTGGGCCAAGACAAACACACGCCAGGGCCAGATCTGGCCTGCGGCAGTTGGCTGGCCACTTCCGCTGGATTCACCTGTGCCAAGCCCTATGAAGGACTTCCATGAGAATGTCTTCAGTGCACTTGTCACAAGGGACCCTGCAGAGAGGGCGGCTGGAAGTCCCCATTTTATCAGTGGAGGAAGTTGGGCTTTGAAACAAGTCCACCCGCTGGAAAGGGTGTGAAATTCTGAAAATATGATTAAGTACAGACTCTATTCAAGCCCAAAGCTCGAGGATGGCCAGCTGGGAGCATGAATTCAAGTAACCCTGAATATACACTGCGATTTGGTTATGAGTGGATTTTTTTTTTTTGAGTTGGAATCTCACTCTGTCGCCCAGGCTGGAGGGCAGTGGCTGCTCCCGGCCACCGAAGTCTCGACCTGCTGGGCTCCGGCGATCCTTCTGCCTCAGCCTTCCAAGTAGCTGGAACTACAGGCGCGCACTACCACGCCAGGCTGATTTTTTGATTTATTGTAGAGATGAGGTCTCGCCAAGTTACCCAGGCGGGTCTCGAACCCGCGGGCTCAGGCAATTCACTCACCTCAGCCTCCCAAAGGTGCGGGATTACAGGCAGAGCCACGGAGCCTGGCTTATGAGTGAATTTTTTTTGTAAGAGCAAGATTTATTAAGAAGACAGAAAAGCTTCCCCAGTGTGAGGGGACCCGAAGGGGTTGCCCATGAGTGAATTTTTTAAGGAAAAAAAGAAGAAACACTTCCTAAATTGTTACCAATAATTTATATTACCATCTGACATGGTGATTCATACCTAGCATCCCAGCAATTTTGGAGGCCGAGGCAGGAGTTTCGCTTGAGGTCCGAAGTTTGAGACTAGCCTGAGCAGCTTAGCCAGACCCCATCTCTACCAAAAATAATCATAATATATTTTTTATTTTTTTGAGCTGGAGTCTTACTCTGTCACCCAGGCTGGAGTGCAGTGGTATGCTCATGGCTCACCACAGCCTCGACCTTCTGGGCTCAGGCAATTCTTTTTTATTTTGATTTTTTGATTAGAAAATATAGTTTATGGCTGGGCTCGGTGGCTCAGCCTGTAATCCCAGCGCTTTGGAAGGCCGAGGTGAGTGGATTGCCTGAGCCCGCAGGTTCGAGACCTGCCTGGGCA
>NW_007075311.1:15185-17885 GCF_000164805.1 Carlito syrichta
ACTCACCTCAGCCTCCCAAAGGCGCAGGATTACAGGCTGAGCCACCGAGCCCGGCTTATTTTTTGATTTTTGTAGAGATTAGGTCTTGCTATGTTTCCTAGGCTGTAAAGAGAATTAACATTAAAATAACATAATCCAGCCGGCCACAGTGGCTCAAGACTATAATCCCAGCTCTTTGGGAGGCTGAAGCGAGAGGATTGCCTGAGCCCACGGGTTTGAGACCAGCCTGGGCAACATGGTGAGACCTTGTCTATATAATAAATAAAAAAATTAGCTGGGCGTGGTAGCACGCACCTGTAGTTCTGGCTACTTGGAAGGCTGAGGCGGAAGGATCACCGGAGCCCAGTAGGTCGAGGCTGCGGTGGCTGGGAGCATGTCATGGCACTCCAACCTGGGCAACAGAGTGAGATTCCAACTCAAAAATAATAATAAATAAATTAAAATAATGTAAGCCACTGATTAGCTCTGAGCTGGAGGGGTCCAATGCTCTTATGTTTCAGGTCCTCCAGATGGGGAAAAGTCTCATTTTTCCCCACGGTGACACACTTGTGTTTGAGTTGTGGGCCTTGCCTGGAGATGATGTGTGTGTCACACTTGGGCTTTTATGGATGGCTTCTCACCCCAAAGTCCCTGGGACTGTTCCCACGTGAGGGACTGCCTTCTAGCAGGGACCCATCACTGGGGTCACCTGGTGATGTTCCCTGAACTCCTGTGTGTGAGGCCCAGGGCTGTCCACAGTCTCCACAGCCCACCTGGGTCAGATGGAGCTGGGCAGCACTGCCCCTTGAGCTGAGAAGTGTTTCTGGTCTTTCCTGGCAGCCCTGGGACTGAGTGTCAAGGGCCCCTTGTAATTATACTGACCTGGCTGTGTTGACTTAACAATCACTAATCTCGCATTTCCTGTGGCCCCATGCTAAGTGCTCTGCAAATATCTTTCATCTTTGTAACTGCCTTCAGGGAGTGGGGCTGTTATTATCCTCATTTTACACCTGGGGAAACTGAGGCACAAAGAGAGCAAGTGACTTGTGCAAGGTCACACATCCAGGAAGTGGCAGAACCAAGATTCGAACCCACAGTCTGTGCCCTTGGTCGCCACACAGGTCGCCTTGCATTCAGCAGGAAAATATTCATCTTTATTCCTATTGATATTATTTTTTATTTTTATTTATTTATTTTTTTGAGTTGGAGTCTCACTCTGTCGCCCAGACTGGAGTGCAGTGGCTGCTCCCAGCCACCATAGCCTCGCCTGCTGAGCTCCGGCAGTCTTTCCGCCTCAGCCTTCGTAGTAGCTGGAACTACAGGCACGCACTACCACGCCTGGCTAATTATTGATTTGTTGTAGAGATGAGGGCTTGCCAAGTTGCCCAGGCGGGTCTTGAACCTGCGGGCTCAGGCAATCCACTCACCTCAGCCTCCCAAAGGCGCGGGATTACAGGCTGAGCCACCGAGCCCGGCTCTATTTATATTAAAGTGAAAAAACAGGCTAGGCCCAGTGACTCACACCTGCAATCCCAGCACTTTGAGAAGCCAAGGAGGGAGAATCACTAGAACCGAGAAGTTCAAGACTTGCCTGGGCAACATATCAAGACCTCATCTCTACAAAAATTCAAAAAATGGCTGGGCATGGTGGTTGATGCCTGTAATCCCAGCACTTTTGGGAGGCAGAGCCTAGAGGATTGTCTGAGTCCAGGGGTTTGACTCCAGCCTGAGCAACTTGGCGAGACCTTGTCTCTACAATAAATCAAAAAATTAGTTGGATGTGGTGACACACACCTGTGGTTCCAGCTACTTGGAAGGCTGAGGCGGAAGGATTGCCATGAGTATGCCATGAGTATACTCAGAAGGTTGAGGCTGTGGTGGCAGAGTGAGACTACCACTCAAAAAGAAAAAAAATCAAAAAATTAAGCCGGGCTCAGTGGCTCAGCCTGTAATTCCACCGCTTTGGGAGCCTGAGGTGAGTGAATTGCCTGACCTCATCTCTACAATAAAAATCAAAACTAGCCAGGCGTGGTAGCGTGCGCCTGTGGTTCCAGCTACTTGGAAGGCTGAGGCAGAAGGATCGCCGGAGCCCAGGACATCGAGGCTGCAGTGGGCTGTGACTGTGCCACTGCACTCCAGCCTGGGCGACAGAGTGAGACCCCCAACTCCAAAAAAAAAAGTGGGAAAAGATAGCAGCCCTAACCATTAGGGCTGAAAAGTGGAAAAAACCCAAATGTCCATCTGCGGCTGATGGAAAAACCACACAGTCCTTCCCTGTGGTGGAATATTATTCAGCCTTTAAGAGGAACGAAGCTCTGACTCATGGACAAACCTTGAAACAGAATGCTCAGTGAAAGAAACCAGGCACAAAGGCCACAGATCAAAGTATAGAAATAACAGAACAGGCAAATGTACAGGGACAGTGGGTGAGACTGTGGGGGGATGGGGTGTGGCTGCTTCATGGGTGTGGGGGTTTCTTGTGGGGATTATAAAAATGCCCCAGCCGGGCTCGGTGGCTCAGCCTGTAATCCCCCGCTTTGGGAGGCTGAGGTGAGTGGATTGCCTGAGCCTGCGGGATCGAGACCCACCTGGGCAACTTGGTGAGATCTCATCTCTACAATAAATAACTTAAAAAAATTAACTGGGTGTGGTAGCGCGCGCCTGTAGTTCCAGCTACTTGGAAGGCTGAGGTGGAAGGATCGCCGAAGCCCAGCAGGTCGA
>NW_007075311.1:17941-21129 GCF_000164805.1 Carlito syrichta
GTTGGAGTCTCATTCTGTCGCCCAGACTGGAGTGCAGTGGCCGCTCCCAGCCACCACAGCCTTGACCTGCTGGGCTCCGGCGATCGTTCCGTCTCAGCCTTCCAAGTAGCTGGAACTACAGGCTACCATGCCCAGCTAATTTTTTTTATTTATTGTAGAGACAGGTCTTGCCAAGATGCCCGGGCTGGTCTCGAACTTGTGGGCTCAGGTAATTCACTCATCTCGTTCTCCCAAAGTGCTGGGATTACAAACTGAGCCACTGAGCCCGGCCTCCTTACATATTTTTCTATCCATTTATTTTCAGAGGTTTCTATTTTTTCTCCAAACAATCTTATCATGACACATTTTAAACATACAATATAGGTAGGAAGAATGACCCGGAGCCTCCCTCCTCCTCCCCACCTAGACTTGACAGTGGGTAACATTTCTGTTTTGTTTTTTTTCCTGAACCATTTGGCAGTACGTTGCAGATGTGACATTTCAACTCTGTATCTCCTAGGAAAAAGCATGCATAACCACAGTTTAATTATCACACCTAAGAATTTTTTATCTTTTCTTTTTTTCTAAGAGATGGGTTCTTGCTATGTTGCCCAGGCTGGTCTCAAACTCCTGGACTCAAGCAGTCCTCCCACCTCGGCCTCTCAGAGTGTTAGAATTACAGACGTGAGCCACTGCGCCTGGCCTCACACCTAAGAATATTAACAATCAATTCCAGAATAATACGTTATCTAGTCCGTACTAAGATTCTCCTAGTGTTCACCAAAATGTCTTTTCTGGGGCCCCCTCCATGACGACCCTGCCCAGCCTGGCGGTCTCTGGGTCCCTCCACCACCTGACCTCTCTTTCCTCTCTGTCCAGGAGCCCAGGATGTGCGAGTCCAAGTGCCACCCGAGGTGCGCGGCCAGCTGGGGGCCACCGTAGAGCTGCCATGCCACCTGCTACCGTCTACCCACAAAGTGCTCGTCTCGCTGGTGACCTGGCAGCGCCTGGACGACCCCGAGAGCAACCAGAACGTGGCGGCCCTCCACCCCAAGTTGGGCCCCAGCTACCCCAGCTCACAGCCCGGCAGCGAACGGCTGTCATTTGTCACCTCCGGACAGGGCACAGAGACAGAGCTGCGGGACGCCACGCTGGCCATCCAGGGGCTGACCGTAGAGGACGAGGGAAACTACTCCTGCGAGTTTGCCACCTTCCCCAAGGGCTCCATCCGGGGGGTGACCTGGCTGAGAGCCATAGGTGAGCCGGGTGGGGTGAGGGCATCCCCCCTGCCACTCCATCTATCTGCGCCTCGGCTGTGAGGTCGGCCTTTTCCACGGTCTTGGGTCAGTTGGCAAATGTTAATTAAGCGCATCCCGTGGGCCACGTGTTTTTGTGTCGGGGACTCCATGGGCGACAAGACACTCTCAGCAAATACACGTTGAGCCTCACTGATGTGCTGGGCCCCGTTCTATAGGTAAAATAAGGCAGCGGGGCAGCTGTGGGTACAGTGGGAGTTGAAGGGATCAGGTTACAATTTTAGCTAAGGAAGTCAGGCCATATTTGAACAAAAAAATCCTGGAATTGGCTGTTAAGAGAGTTCCAGGCAGAGGGAATGGCCAGTTCAAAGGCTCTGGGACAGGGTGTGCCTGGAATACTTGAAGAAGGAAGGAAGTCTGTGTGGCTGGAGACATGGGGGGGGCAGAAGGAGGAGATTAGGGACAGCCCAGTGGACCGCAGGAAGCCTTTGGCTTTTGCCCTGGGGGCTCTGAATAGTACAGAGGTGTGGCTCCTGTTGCCTGTGGAGAGGGGGGAAGGGTGGAAGCTGGGAGACCACAGAGAAAAACTGAACCATTTAGAAGTAGGGGACAGTTGTGCACGGTGGCTCACACCTATAATCCCAGCACTTTGGGCGACTGAGGTGGGAGGATTGCTTGAGGCCTGGGGTTCGAGGGCAGCCTGAGCAGCATAGCTAGACATCGACTCTACAAAAATCAAAATATTTAGCTGGGCATGGTGACGTCTGCAGAGTAGCCCCAGCTACTCAGGAGGCTGAGGCAGGAGGATCGTCTGAGCCCGGGAGGTCGAGGCTGCAGTGAGCTGTGATTGTGCCACTGCACTCCAGCCTGGGCGACAGAGGGAGACCCTGACTTAAAATAAAAAAGAGGTAGGGCCTAATTGGGACAGCAGCCTAACTGGGACAGAATGGTCAGGGACAGCGTCTAAGCCAAGTCCTGACATGAGAGAAAGCTGCCCGCGGGCGCAGCAGAGGGGTGTCTACACATGCAAAAGCTGGGACATGGGTGCAAGCTTGGCAGGTTCCAGGAATGGAGAAGAGGCCGGCAGGGCTAGGCCAGGGCTCGAGGGACCTTCTGCAGGGCCAGATTGCTTGCGCCTCACAGGTGGAGGTGAGGAAGCTGGACTTCATCCTCCATACCATTAGGTGCCGTGGGAAGTGTCAGACCACAAGAGAGACCCGGTCAGATGGTTGGAATGACAAAGAGATTATTGTCAGGGGAGCCATGAAGAAAGGACAGGTTGCAGGAAGCAGGGATTCGGGCTAGAGGTGGCACTGGCTGGAGGGGGAGGAGAACGAGGGTGAAGGGCAGTGGGCCAGGTAAAGATGTGTTTAGGAGACAGTAGGCACTGGGCTTGTCCATGGATTGAGGGAGAAACAATCAGAAAAGACTCCGGGACCGGGCGTGATGGCTCACGCCTGTAATCCAGGCACTTTGGGAGGCCAAGGCAGTCAGAGCACTTGAGGACAGGAGTTCGAGGCCATCTGGGCAATAGAGTGAGACCTCATGTCTACTATAATAAATAAATATATATTTGAGTTGGAGTCTCACTCTGTTGCCCAGACTGGAGTGCAATGGTACGTTCTCAGCCACCGCAGCCTCAACCTGCTGGGTTCAGGCGATCCTCCTGCCTCAGCCTTCCAAACAGCTGGAGCTATAGACACACACCACCATGCCTGGCTATATAGTTTGGGTTTTTTTGAGTCAGTATCTCCCTCTGTTACCTAGGCTGGCGTGCAGTGGCATGATCACAGCTCACCACAGCCTTGACCTACTAGGCCCAGGCGATCCTCCTGCTTCATCCTCCCAAGTAGCTAGAACTTCAGTCATGTGCCACCACACCTGGCTAATTTTTTAATTATTATTATTATTTTTTTTTGAGTTGGAGTCTCACTCTGTCACCCAGACTGGAGT
>NW_007075311.1:21387-23059 GCF_000164805.1 Carlito syrichta
TTTATTTATAGTAGAGACGCGGTCTCGCCAAGTTGTCCAGGCGGGTCTTGAACCCGCGGGCTCAGGCAATCCACTCACCTCAGCCTCCCAAAGGCGTGGGATTACAGGCTGAGCCACCGAGCCCGGCTTTAATTTTTTGTAGAGATGAGGTCTCATCATGTTGCCCAGGCTGGTTTCAAACTCCTGGGCTCAAGTGATTCCCCCTGCCTTGGCCTCCCAAAGTGCTGGGATTATAGGTGTGAGCCACCACACATGGCCTATATATATATAGATATATGTGTGTGTGTGTGTTTTGTTATATATAGAGAGATTTTTTTTTTTTTTGAGTCGGAGTCTCACTCTGTTGCCCAGGCTGGAGTGCTGTGACACACTCACGGCCACTGCAGCCTCGACCGGCTGGGCTCAGACGATCCTTCTGCCTCAGCCTTCCAAGTAGCTGGAACTACAGGCACGTGCCACCACGCTCGGCTAATTTTTTGATTTATTGAAGAGACGAGGTCTCGGCAAGCTCAAACAATCCTCTCACCTCGGCCTCCCCAAATGCTGGGATTATAGGCTTGACCCACTGCACCCAGCCCTTTTTTTTTTTTTTTTTTTAAGAGAAAGAGAAAAGACTCCCAGCCTTCTGGTCCCAGCAGAAGGGTGACCCGCACTTGGCAACACAGGGAAAATTTTTCTTCTGAAGGATGCTCTTTCTTGCTGAATCTTGGAAATTTCTCGGGACCCCCTCTTCCCCAGCAACTCCCCCCAAGCGGCGTCACTCTGGGCGTTTTCTTTTCCCCTTCTCAGCACCAGAGAGTTTGAGAAGGTGAACTTCCACTGTCCCCAGAGACACTTCCCTTTCCAAGAGCCCCGAAACCATGGCTGTTTTCTGCGATGCAGAGCTCAGCTCTTTGCCTCTCGAAAGTCTCCCCTCTTGTGCAACCATTTGTTCTGTTCAAGGGCAGCCCCCATCGACACTGGGGCAGTGGCAGAGGCCAAAACGGCCGAGCCTGTGTCTTCGTGGGCCACAGAGGAGAGGCCAGACGGAGCCTGCGGTCAGGGAAGTGCCCTTGAGGAAGTGAAACCCGGACTGGGACAGGGAGAAGGAAGCCAGAGCAATCCAGGCGCCAAGACCCCTAAGTGGATGGGGGTGGGGAGTGCCTGGGGTGGTTTCATGGTTGGGGGGCCGGATTGGCTGCTGGAATTTCACTGGCCTAGGATGGCCTCACTGACCAAGGAGGGCGGGGAGGGTGGCCAGGAGGATATGGGGGGGCCTGCTTGATGTTGTGGGGGTCAAGGGAGGAGGCGGGTGGTGGGAAAGGAGGGGCAGGGGGAGTCAAGGGGGGTGGGGGGTGGGGAGACGCCCAGCTTCTGGGCAGAGTTTAGACAATCCGAGGCAGTCCGGATTAGGGACACCTGCAGGAAGCGTGGGCTGCTGTTCTTCCTGGAGGTTTGCTTATAGGGCTTTTTTCCCCTAATATTTTGCCAGGTTTTCCAGAACGATGAGGAGGTGAAAGGGCAAAAAAACCCCAAAACACTCGCTTTGGGACTCTGTTATCTTTGTCACACTGGTAGCACAGTGTAATCCTGATGACAGGAAGAGAAACAGGGGTGTTTCAACCGGGTCTTTGAGCTGTATTATTTGGGCTTGACTTTTTTGGGGTTTTTTGGGGTTTTTTTTTTTTTTTTG
>NW_007075311.1:23079-30808 GCF_000164805.1 Carlito syrichta
CAATCCACTCACCTCGGCCTCCCAAAGCATGGGATTATAGGCTGAGCCACCGAGCCCGGCCGACTTTTTTGGTTTTAAATCCCAGGCTAGCCAGGAACGGCGGCTCACACCTGTAACCCCAGCATTTGGGGAGGCAGAGGCAAGAGGATTGTCTGAGCCCAGGGGTTCAACATCAACCAGGGCAACATAGCAAGCCTTGCTTCTACAATAGAAAAATCAAGATATTAGCCAGGCGTGTTGGCCCGTGCTTGTAGTTCCAGCTACTTGGGAGGCTGAGGTGGAAGGATCGCCTGAACGCTAGAGGTCAAGGCTGCTATGAGCCATGGTTGTGCCACTACCCTCCAGCCTGGGCAACAGAGTGAGACTCCCAACTCACAAAAATAAATAGATATGTAAATAAATAAATTCCAGACTTTTGGACGTTGTCTCTGCATCTCTGGCAGGAAAAAGGGAATGGTCAACAAGGACAGTGTGGACTAGACACTTCCCTAAGCACATCGCACATTTACTTTTTGGAGGGTTTTTTGTTTATTTGTTTTTGTTTTTGTTTTCAGTCAGAGTCTCACTGTATTGCCCAGCCTGGAGTTCAGTGGCACGCTCACTGCCATGGTATCCTCAACCTTCTGGGCTCAAGTGATGCTTCTGCCTCAGCCTTCCAAGTGCTGGAACCACAGGCACATACCGCCCCAGCTAATTTTGAAGTCTCACTCTTGCCCAGGCTGGAGTGCAGTGACACGCTCTCGGCCACCGTAGCCTCAACCTGCGGGGTTCAGGCGATCCTTCCACCTCAGCCTCGCAAGTAGCTGGAACTATAGGTGCATGCCACCACACTCAGCTAATTTTTTTATTTATTTGGAGACGAGGTCTCGCCAAGTTGCCCAGGATGGTCTTGAACCCCTGGGTTCAGGCAGTTCTCTTGCTTCTGCCTCCCAAAGTGCTGGGATTACAGGCAGGAGCCAACGCGCCCGAGTAATTTTTTTATTTATTGTAGAGACAAGGTCTTACCATGTTGTCCAGGCTGGTCTCAAACTCCTGGGCTCAGGCAATCCTCTCACCTCGGCCTCCCAATGTGCTGGGAGGCATCTACTTATTTAGACCATGCAGCAGTCCTATGGGGTGAATACTTTTATCATCCCCAGTTTACAAAAGGGAAAACTGAGATACAGGGTTGCAAAATGACTTGCCCGAAGCCAGGCAGCTGAACCCAGGCAATTGGGGCTGGGGTACACTGCTGCACTGCTGGGGTGTTTGTTGAGTGACTGCAGACCAGGAGTGACACATGCCCTCTGGTCCTCTCCCCAGCCGAACCACAGAACCATGCTGAGACCCAAGAGGTCACACTCAGCCTGGACCCTGTGCCCGTGGCCCGCTGCGTCTCCACAGGGGGCCGCCCGCCTGCCCGAATCTCCTGGCTCTCCCCCCTGGACGGGGAGGCGAAAGAGACCCAGGTGTCAGGGCCTGTGCCTGGCACAGTCACCGTCACCAGCCGCTTCACCTTGATACCCTTGGGTCGAGCAGATGGTGTTAAGGTCACCTGCAAAGTGGA
The DNA here is from genome assembly GCF_000164805.1 of Carlito syrichta. NCBI lineage: Eukaryota > Metazoa > Chordata > Mammalia > Primates > Tarsiidae > Carlito > Carlito syrichta. The sequence continues at coordinate 24,626 of NW_007075311.1, forward strand.
ACACGAGAGCTTCAAGGAGCCAGTTCTGCTACCTGTGACCCTCTCCGTGCGCTGTGAGTATGCCAGGAGGTGACCCTACTGCCACCCATACTGCTTACACTGGCTTCTCTGGGGTACTGTCTACACTGTCCATGCATGTTGTCTGCTTTGACTCCCTTGGGTCAATTCTGCACTGCTTTCCTGCCACTGTCTACACTGGCTTTGATGGGTAACATCTGCATACGCCCCCCCATCATCTACACTGACTTCACTGGGCTCCTGCTTTGTGCCCGTCAGTGGCAAGCTGGGACGGACTTGCAGGAGCCAACTGTACGTTTACACGGGATTGAACTTAACCTTGGGGGAATACTCACATCAAGGAAATTGGCAAGCACCACAAATCAGGGCTCTTTTTCCCTTTTTTGTTTTTTTGAGTTGGAGTCTCATTCTGTCACCCAGGCTGGAGGGCAGTGGCACGCTCCCAGCCACCATAGCCTCGACCTGCTGGGCTCAGGTGATCCTTTCGCCTCAGCCTTCCAAGTAGCTGGAACTACAGGCATGCGCCACTATGCCCAGCTAATTTTTTTTTTTTAATAGAGATGAGGTCTCACCAAGGTGCCCAGGCTGGTCTCGAACCTGCAGGCTCAGGCAATCTTCTCACCTCAGCCTCCCTAAGCGCTGGGATTATAGGCATGAGCCACCGCACCCGGCTTTTTTTCCTTTTGCAAAGAGCTATTTACCAGCGGATGGCTTGCCCTGCCCCCGCATTGTCCTTTCTGACTCCTGTGGACCCCAGGTGACCCTGTTCCCTGACTGTCTGTATCATCTATCCTGCCTAACTGCAGGGTCCGACCCAACATGGTGTACACCTTCCCACACTGTCTAACCAGCTTCCCTGGACACTGTTTACCCTGACTCTCCCCAGATCTCTACACCAACCCCTGTTCCCCAATATTATTGGCACTGGCACCCCTGGGACCTGTTGATTCTGGCCCCCTCCCATGCATTTGGTGCTAGCTCTTCCAGAAACGGCCACACCGACACCCCTTAATCACCCATAGAGGCTCTCCTGATGCTGTGCCAAGAGACTCTGTCAAATAGCCGAGGCCAGAGGATCGCTTGAGCCCAGGAGTTCAAGACCAGTCTAGGCAACATAGTGAGATCTCACCTTTTAAAAAAATAAAATAATCTGGCAGGGTGGCGCACACCTCTAGTCCCAGCTACTCGGGAGGCTGAGGCAGAAGGATCACCTGAGCCCAGGAGGTCGAGGCTGTGGTGAGCTGTGATGGTGCCACTGGGTGGCACAGTGAGACCCCGACTCAAAATAATAATAAATAATAAACATATATTTTGGGTGGTGGCTCCTCAGGTATTACCTGCACGGGACAATAACTCCCACAAAATTACCCAGTGGCTTCCCTGGACAGTGTCTACGCTGGCTTCAGTATACGCAGCCTGGACTGATTTGTCCTAGACGGTTCCGACCAGTGTACCCCCTACCAACCATGACTTTAGGATTCCTGTCTGTCTGCTAACCTATCCATCCCCTCTGGGATCTCCGCATCCCTGAGCCAGTCCCCTGTTTCTCCCAGACCCCCCTGAGGTGTCCATTTCCGGCTATGATGACAACTGGTTCCTTGGCCGTGGTGAGGCCACCCTGACCTGCAATGTCCGCAGCAACCCAGAGCCCACGGGCTATGACTGGAGCACGTGAGTCCCGGGTGAACCCAGACCCCTGGGACTAGGGGAGGGGGTGCTGGGGGCTGAGGGAGGAGGGGGCTGAGGCTTGGACTCCTGGGTCTGAGGGAAGAGGGGCTGGGACCTGCATTCCTGAGTCTGAGGGAGGAGGGGTTGGGGGCCTGGACCCCTGAGTCTGAGGGATGAGGGGTTGGGGGCCTGGACCCCTGGGTCTGAGGGAGGAGGGACGGGGCCTGGGCCCCTGGGTTTGAGGGAGGTGGGGCGGGGCCTGGACTCCTGGGTCTGAGGGAGGAGGGGCTGGGGGCCTGGACCCCTGGGTGTGAGGGAGGAGGGGCGGGGCCTGGATCCCTGGGTCTGAGGGAAGAGGGGCTGGAGGTCTGGATCCCTGGTTCTGAGGGAGGAGGGACTGGAACCTGGACTCCTGGGTCTGAAGGAGGAGGGGCTGGAACCTGGACTCATGTCCCATGATCCAGAACCTCCAAGTCCTCTAGGATGGAGGGAGCTTGCAGTTCAGAAGTTCGAGGTCTCCGGGAGTAAGCTGACTCCCGAGAGTGTCATCAGGGATGACACCTGGGCTCCCCTGTGGAGCCTGGCGTCCCCCTTACCTGACTCCCCGCCCCTTCAGGACATCGGGCACCTTCCCCACCTCAGCAGTAGCCCAGGGACCCCAGCTGATCATCCGCTCGGTGGACAGGCTGGTCAACACCACTTTCATCTGTACGGTCACCAATGCCGTGGGCACAGGCCACGCCGAGCAAGTTGTCTTCGTCCGAGGTAAGCGGGTCTCAGGAGCGGCATGTGAAGACCCTGCTCTGCTCCCTCGTTGTTCCCGGCTTCGGGGCTGGAGGACTGCATGGGGAGGCCATGTCGCCCACCTGGGGAGGGATTCAGACCCGCCTGGCTGATGGGAGATGAGCATGGTTTGGCTTTTCTTCATGCTTTCAGGGATCTGGATTGAGGGTGACAGGTAGGGCGCAGGTAGAGGAGGTCAGGTGCTTGGGGTTTCCTAGAAAGTAAAGCCCAGTGTCTCAGATCTATAATCCCAGCACTTTGGGAGGCTGAGGCAGGAGGATCACTTGAGCCTAGGAGTTGGAGACCAGCCGCAACCTAGTGAGATCTTGTCTCTACAAAAAATCCAGAAATTAGCTGGGCGTAGTGGCTCACGCCTGTGGTCCCAGCTACTCAGGAGGCTGAGGACCAAGAGGCAGAGGTTGTGGTTAGCTGTGATCATGCCACTGCACTCCAGCCTGGGTGACAGAGTGAGATCCTGACCCCTGAACCCCCCCCCCAAATTTTTTTAAATAAAAAAAAAGCCAAATGTGGCGGCTCACACCTGTAATCCCAGCACCTTGGGAGGCGGAGGTGAGAGAATTGCCTGAGCCCAGGGTTTCGAGACCAGCCTGGGCAACGTGGCCAGACCTCTTCTCTCTACAATAAATCAAAAAAATTACCTGAGTGTGGTGGCACATGCCTGGAGTTCCAGCTGCTTGGAGGGCTTGAGGCAGAAGGATGGCCTGAGCCCAGCAGGTCAAGGCTGCGTGGCCGTGAGCGTGCCACTGCACTCCAGCCTAGGTGGCAGAGTGAGACTCTGACTCACAAAAAAAAAAAAAAAAAAAAGAGAGAGACCTGGAAAAGATCTTCAGGGAGAGATTCAGGGTGCTTCCTTGGAACTCAGCTTGTGAGGGACAGTCAGGCTCACAAAGGTCAGAGAGATGGGAACAAACAGCTCCCACCCCCACTCAGAAATACCGACAGTCCCCAACGCATGGAGCCAGGCAGGAAAAGCGCAATGTCGAGCCAGGCAGGCGATGGAAACGAGTGGAAATTACCACTGTATAGCCACAACTCCAGAGGGAGAGACGGACCATCCCAGGGCCATGTGACCTGAGACAGAGGCACGGACCCCAGAGCTGGGACCAGAAACCCCTCGTGTCTGAGCCCCAGCTGGCAGGTCCAGCGTCCACAGAGATACACCCTGTGCTGGGCGATTCTGCTGCAGAGAATCCAGACACTTGCCCGAAATGTCCCACATACACTCAGACCTATTGTCGCCAAGGCACACACAGGGGAGAACAGTGGCACCAGGCAAGACAGACTGAGCAATTCAGGTGACGCCAGACCAGAACCCATGGGATGCCACACATACCTGGAGCGGGCCATTCTTAGAAACACCCTCTCAGCATGACGGTCCATGCAGGCACCATGTGGGAATAGTGGCCCCGGGGCACAGTAGCAGAGCCCCTTCAGAAATGTGACTGGCCAGGCTCGGTGACTCAGCCTGTAATCCCAGCACCTTGGGAGGCCGAGGAGAGTGGATTGCCTGAGCCTGTGGGTTCGAGACCAGCCTGGGCAATTTAGCGAGACCTCATCTCTACAATATATGAGGGGGAAAAAATAGCTGGTGTGGTAGCGCACACCTGTAGTTCTGGCTACTTGGAAGGCTGAGGTGGAAGGATCGCTGGAGCCCAGCAGGTTGACGCTGGGTTGGTGGTGAGTGTGCCACTGCACTCCAGCCTGGGCACCAGAGTGAGACTCCAACTCAAAAAAAAAGTGACCAAAGATGGAGGGACAGGCTCACACACATGGGCTGTCCTTATCACGCAGACATGTACCCAGAGACGGACAGAGGCAGGCAGGCCCTCTTCCTGAGACATAGCTTATGACACACAAGTTTACAGGGACACCCAAAGGAAACAGACTTCTCTTCAGGACTCCTGACACCTGCCAGGGAGCTAGGACAGTTCTTTCAGAAACACTGTCACATATGACAAATCCAGAGAGACAGCTAGCCCTCTCAGTGTATCCGACAATGCACGTAAACTTGCACACATGGAAGGAGACACACCAGGAACGACATGAATCTCAGCAGAGAGACAGCATGCCTAGAAATATCAGTCATCCATCTCACACACACACACTCAACAGGAAACTCCAACCGGGCATGGTGGTTCACACCTGTTATCCCAGCCCTTTGGGAGGTCGAATCAGGAGAACTGCTTGAGCCCAGGAATTCGAGGTTGTAGTGAGCTATGACTGCGCCACTGCACTCTGGCCAGGATGACAGAGCAAGAGTTTGTCTCAAAAAAAAAAAAGCTAGAAATGGTGGCTCATGCCTATGATCCCAGCACTTTGGGAGGCTGAGGCCAGAGGACTGCTTGTGCCAGGAGTTCGAGACCAGCCTAGGCAACGTAGGGAAGCCTCATCTTTACACAGAAAATAAAAAAATTAGCCAATCATAGTGGTGCACACCAGTAGTCCCAGCTACTCGGGAGGCTGAGGTGGAAGGATCGCCTGAACCCAGGAGGTCGAGGCTGTGGTGAGCCCTGGTTGTGCTACACACTCCGGCCTGAGCAACAGAGTGAGACTCTGACTCAAAAACAAAACAAAACAAAACAAAAGGGACTTCAAGACATTCTGGGAGGAGCATGTTGTCCAGAAACCCCGTTATGGAGATTCTCACTCAACAAATATGTGTTCCCCTCTGCCTGGAATTCTCCTTGAGGTTGGGAATACAATGGTGATCGAAACCGCTGTCCCTGCCCTCAGGCACACCCTGGCAGGGACAGTCCCACCCGCTCAGCCGGACACCCAGCTGGAAATACACCCCTAAGCCTCTGCCCCAGATATACCCGAAAAGCTGGTCCCCTGCCATGCGCTCAACCGGCGCCTCCAAGGTCGGAGCGCACAGGACACAGACACAGTCACACTTGGGGGATTACACCACCTCAAAAGCACGGAGACCCCTCCAAACGCACAGACACACGGTCAGGAGAGGCCCCGGGGCTGACCAGCAGAGGGCGCCCCTCCAGCTTCAACCCAGCCACATATTCATTCAATCAGTGAAAATAGACCGTGGGTGTCCACAGTCACACCCTGGAGGAGAGACATCCCGACACACAGCCCCCCCACCTGCCTCAGTTGTAGCCACAGACCCGCCCACAGTCAGCATCATCCCAAGTTGCAGGGAGGAGGGGTCGGGGGCAAGGACTCCACGCGGGAATGGCAGGTCTGCCCAAGCGACAGGAAGTGAGTGTCCCAACAGACAACCACACTCAGAGAGGACACACAAAGCTCCCATTCGACCCGCTGTCAGAGGGGCACTGAGCCACAAATCCACATTCCCAGGTACACACAGACACTGGCGCAGAGACTCAGTTTGGGGTTCATACCAGAGCAGACATGGGGTCTGAGGGAGGAGAGGCTGGGGCCTGGACCCTGAGCTGCACCATGGGACGGACATCAATTACTTTAGGGATACTCAGAGAACTTTGGGCTCACAGACACATGGACAGACTCAGTCTTGAGCTCCAAAAATGCCAGCACCACCCCCAGAAACAGACACGCGCCCCAATACGAGCTCAAAGCGGTTTCCAGATGTTACTCACCAGCACTCACAGCAAACTTTTTTTTTTTTTAATAAAAATGGGAACTGGGCTCGGTGGCTCAGCCTGTAATCCCGCGCCTTTGGGAGGCTGAGGTGAGAGGATTGCCTGAGCCCGCGGGTTC